>NC_061509.1:35163253-35210909 GCF_022539505.1 Lolium rigidum
AAAACAAAAACAAAAAAAAAGAGAGGCAGGGGCCGGGGGCGCCGGCCTCGATCGCCCTCGATCTCTCTCTCCCGGCCGGGCGCAGCGGGCGGCGGCGGCGGGCAAGCGGCGGGCAAGCGGCGGGCGCAGCGGGCGGCGGCGGCGCGCGAAGACCGGCGGCGCGCGCGGCGCGGTTGTGAGATCGCGATCGGCGCGACGGGCCGGGGGCGGCGAGATCGACGAGGGCGACGACACGTCACGGCCGGCGCGAAGCGCGGCGACGGCGGCGTTCGGCGGCGGCTCGGGCGCGGCGACGGCGGCGTGACGACGGCGGCGACGGCGGCGAGGCGACGGCGAGGCTTCGGCGGCAGCGGAGAAGGAGGCGACGGCGAGGGCTTCGGCGAGGAGTCCGTCGCGCGGAGAAGAAGATGGCGCGGCGGCGGTTCGGCGCTGACATTTATAGCCCCCCCCCTTTAGTCGCGGATGGGGAGGCGACCCGCGACTAAAGGGTACCCTTTAGTCGCGGTTGGCTTCCCCATCCGCGACTAAAGGTATTTCGGCGGGTTTTTCGTGTTCCCGCGCGCAGAGACCTTTAGTCGCGGTTGGCGAGGCCAACCGCGACTAAAGGTCTTTTTTCAAATTGATTTTCTTTTTCAAAATCATAAAATACAAATAATATATCAAAAAAATCAGAAAAATAAAACTAATTCAATTCAAAATTTTAAAAATACAAATTATATATCAAAAAAATCAGAAAAATAAAACTAATTCATTTCAATATGTTAAAAATACAAATTATATATCAAAAAATTAAGAAAAATAAAACTAATTCAATTCAATATGTTAAAAATACAAATAATATATCAAAAAAATCATAAAAATAAAACTAATTCAATTCAAAATCTTAAAAATACAAATTATATATCAAAAAATCATAAAAATAAAACTAATTCAATTCAATATGTTAAAAATACAAATTATATATCAAAAAATTCATAAAAATAAAACTAATTCAATTCAAAATCTTAAAAATACAAATAATATATCAAAAAATTCATAAAAATAAAACTAATTCAATTCAAAAATTTAAAAATACAAATTATCAAAAATTCATAAAAATAAAACTAATTCAATTCAAAAGTTCGTTGGCCCCCTCTTCCCGCCTCTTCCGCCGACCCCTCTTCCCTCCTCGTCTTCCCGCCATTTCTTCCCCGTCTTCCCGCCTCTTTCTTCCCGCCAATTGTTTCCCGCTCAATTTCTTCCGGCCTCTTTCTTCCCGCCAAATTTTTTCCCGCCAATTTCTTCCCGCCACTTTCTCCCCGCCTCTTTCTTCCCGCCTCCTCGTCTTCCCCGCTCCCATTTTTCCCGCCATTCGTCACTACATATAGGTAGCCCGGCTTGGCCAGCATCACATCTCTACAATCTCTCATCACTCTCTCATGGCTTCCACCGCACCCACTCTAACCTACCCGCAGGTGGAGGAGCTTTGCGCCTCGAACTACCCTTGCCCTCCGGGCTACCGCGTCCCTGCCGGCTGGAGCCTAGCGCCGGCGGCGTGCCGGTCCCTCCCGTCCCTCGGGGTACTGCGCGCCGGGCGGCCATCACGAACCACTACTACCTCGACCTCACGCCGGAGCAGCGGATGAATCCCCGCCGGCATCCCGATAACCGAGCATACTTGGGACGCCTTCTTCATCAATCGGCGTGAGAGGGCGCTCGCTGGTATGAGGAGGACGGTCCGCCTCCCGGAAACTTCCACGAGGCCGGCCGTCGGCTATGGTGGTACGGCCGGACTCTGCAGAGCGTCATGGACTACATCACGGCCGGCGATATCCCCGCCTGCGCTACCCTCGGTTCGAGCCACGAGCGCCGCCCCGACGACAGCGACGACAGCGCGACGACGACGACGCCGGCAACTTAGAAGGCGACGACTACCGCACAACGGCGGCGGCTATGAAGACTACGAGTATGCATATTATACGCCTAGGCAGGAGTATGACTAAATCACTCCAAATTTCATGTATGCGGGAGTATGACTTAGTCACTCCAAATTTCCTATATGCGGGAGTATGACTTAGTCACTCCAAATTTCATGTATGCGGGAGTATGACTTAGTCACTCCAAATTTCATGTATCATCGGTGCTATCTCGAGTCAATTGAATCATTCGAAAATGGACACCAAACACATCACGGGTAATATAATTCACATGATTCATTCAACAAAGTTTGGTACAATATTAAATTATTACACATCATTTCTTCCCTTGTGTCCCCGCTTGCTTACGATTGTGCCGTATCCATGGAGCATCCTCATCATTTAACTTAATGCTTGGGTCGGTGTTCACTTTGAAGGGCGGAATTTCAGCAAACATATTATAATCTTCTGACATGTCCGTCTTGTCCTCCACTCCCACGATGTTTCTTTTCCCCGAAAGAACAATGTGGCGCTTTGGATCATCGCATGATGTACTCGATCGTTTTCTTATCTTTCCGTTTTCTCGGTTTGCTACTCATGTCCTTCACATAGAAAACCTGAGCGACATCTTTCGCTAGGACGAATGGTTCGTCAAGGTAACCAAGATTGTTGAAATCCACCATTGTCATTCCGTATTGCTGGTCCACCTTTACCCCACCTCCTGTTAGCTTGAACCATTTGCACCGGAACAAAGGGACCCTAAAGGAGGGTCCATAGTCAAGTTCCCATATCTCCTCTATGTAACCATAATATGTGACCTTTTGCCCATTCTCGGTTGTCTGCATCAAAGCGGACACCACTGTTTTGGTTGGTGCTCTTTTTATCTTGGGCGATCGTGTAAAATGTATTCCCATTTATCTCGTACCCTTGGAAAGTCGTTATAGTCGAAGATGGTGTCTTGGCCAACATGTACAGCTGATCTACAACCTTATTGTCACTCATTAAATGTTTTCTCAACCAACTGCCGAAAGTCTCCATGTGGGCCTTCCTAATCCAGGATTCAGGCTTTCCAGGGTTGTCCGAGCGTAAAATATTCTTGTGTTTCTCAAAGTACGGAGCCACCAAGCATGAATTGGTCAGAACTGTGTGGTGTGCTTCAGTCAGAGAATGGCCGTCCATACATATCATTGATTTCCTTCCGATCGTGCCTTTTCCACTTAGTCTCCCCTCGTGCCGCGATTGAGGAAGACCAATCGGCTTAAGGTCAGGAACAAAGTCAACACAAAACTCAATTACCTCCTCATTTCCATAGCCCTTGGCGATGCTTCCTTCTGGCCTAGCACGGTTACGAACATATTTCTTTAATACTCCCATGAACCTCTCGAAGGGGAACATATTGTGTAGAAATACAGGACCGAGAATGGAAATCTCATCGACTAGGTGAACCAGGAGGTGCGTCATAATATTGAAGAAGGATGGCGGGAACACCAACTCGAAACCGACAAGACATTGGATCACATCGTTACGTAACCGTGGTAGAACTTCTGGATTGATTACCTTCCGAGAGATTGCATTGAGGAATGCACATAGCTTCACAATGGCTACTCGAACATTTTCCGGCAGAGCCCCTCAAAGCAATCGGAAGCAATTGCGTCATAATCACGTGGCGATCGTGAGACTTCAGGTTTTGGAACTTTTTCTCCGCCATGTTTATTATTCCCTTTATATTGGACGAGAATCTCGACGGGACCTTCATACTTGCTCGGGCATTAAAAAAGATGACCTTCTCTTCTTTGGTCAGAGCGTAGCTGGCACGACCTTGAAACCGTTCCGGATGCTGGTCATCAGGGTCTTTCAAACTTTGCTGGTCCTGCCGTGCTTCCTTTGTATCATTTGACTTCCCATACACGCCCAAGAAGCTTAGGATGTTCACGCAAATATTCTTCGTAACGTGCATCACGTCGATTGCATAGCGGACTTCTAGGACTTTCCAATATTCTAGCTCCCAGAATATAGATTTCTTCTTCCACATGGCTACGTGCCCGTCGGCTCCCTTCGGAATCGATTGTCCGCCAGGACCCTTTCCAAAGATGACTTTCAAACCCTTGACCATATCAAATACCTCAGCACCAGTAGTGTTCCGCAGGCTTCGGCCGGTGATCTGCCTTGCCGTTGTAATGCTTGCCTTTCTTTCTTCATTGGATGACCTTTCGGAAGAAATCGACGATGCCCAAGGTACACGTTCTTCTTACAATTTGGCAAATGTACACTTTCGGTCTCATGTAAGCAAGTGCGTGCATGCATTGTATCCCTTATTTGACAGATCCCGAAAGGTTACTAAGAGCAGGCCAATCGTTGATGGTTACGAAAAGCAACGCTCGTAGGTCAAATTCCTCTTCTTTGTGCTCATCCCACACACGGACACCAGGTCTGCCCCACAGCTGTAAAAGTTCATCAACTAATGGCCTTAGGTACACATCGATGTCGTTGCCGGGTTGCTTCGGACCTTGGATGAGCACTCGGCATCATAATGAACTTCCGCTTCATGCACAACCAAGGAGGAAGGTTGTAGATGCATAGAGTCACGGGCCAGGTGCTATGGCCGGAGCTCTGCTCGCCAAAAGGATTCATGCCATCCGTACTTAGACCAAATCTTATGTTCCTTGCGTCGCCTGCAAAATCTTTGAACTCTCCGTCGATCTTTCTCCATTGCGTTCCATCCGCGGGGTGTCTCAACTCCCCGTCCGACTTACGGTCCTCTTTGTGCCATCGCAACAACTTGGCATGCTCTTTGTTCCTCGAACGGACGTTTCAACCGTGGTATTATAGGAGCATACCACATCACCTTGGCGGGAACCCTCTTCCTGGGTTTCCGGCCCTCAACATCGTCACCAGGGTCATCGCCTCCGATCTTATAACGCAATGCGGTGCATACCGGGCATTCATTCAAATTCTCGTATTCACCGCGGTAGAGGATGCGATCGTTGATGCATGCATGTATCTTCGGAACCTCTAAACCTAGAGGGCGAGACAACCTTCTTTGCTTCGTACGTAGTGGCGGGCAACTCGTTATTCTTTGGAAACATATTCTTCAACATTTTCAGCAAGTTTTCAAATGCCGAGTCAGCTACACCTGCCTCGTGCCTTCCATCTCAGCAAATCCAAGTGTGCAGCCCAGCTTTTTCAGACCATCATCGCATCCGGGGTACAGCGCCTTCCCGTGATCCTCTAACATGCGATCCAAATTCTCCTCTCTTTTCAGTTTCGCAGCCGTCTCCGCGCATCGGCAATGGTCCGACCAAGATCATCAACGGGATCATCACGTGCCTCTTCTTCACCTTCCCCTTCACCTTCCCCTTCACCTTCAGCATCCTCCATGAAAGTATCACCGAAATGAGCAAGATAGCTTTCATCATTGAAATCATCCCCTTCTTCATCTTCTTCCATTATAACCCCTCTTTCTCCATGCTTGGTCCAACAATTATAGCTTGGCATGAAACCGTGCCGAAGCAGTGCATGTGAACATCTCTTGAGGAAGAGTAACCCTTCCGATTCTTACATTTAACACATGGACGAGATAACAAAACCCCCCGCTTGTTCGCATTAGCCACTACGAGGAAATCTTTCAAACCCGCACTGAACTCGCCGGAGAGTCGGTTACCGTACATCCATTGTCGATTCATCTGCATTATTATAATATAAAATATATAATTAACCATCATGCATTTGTTAAACTAACTAGCTACAAACAATATAAATTAAACAATGAACTACACACACATGCACATTTTATCAACGACACATCAAAGGTTCAAGTTGCTAACCGCGATCGAGGAGGAAAAAATAAATGAGAAAGCTCAAGTGTGGCTCCAACACTTCATATCATGTTTGTTTCATGCTCTTGGGGCATTTCATCAAACACCTTATGTGCATAAGAGGAACCAAAAGCAAACCTAACACCCACTTGTGAAGCTTGTGAAGAGAATGGCACCAAATGGCTAAGTGTTGGCTGCTCGGATGGGTATATATAGGGGAGGGGCTTTAGTCCCGGTTGGCCTCGGCCAACCGCGACTAAAGGCCTTCGAGCACTCTTAGTCGCGGTTGGCCCGGCCAACCGCGACTAAAGACCCCCACGTGCACCGGCTGGCCACCGAGCGCACGGGCCCGAGCCTTTGGTCGCGGTTCTCCTCCCGAACCGCGACTAAAGGTACCATTAGTCGCGGTTCCTGCAGCATCGCGACTTATGGGGCTCACCCGAAGCCTGTTTTTCCACCAGTGGGTGAAAATTTATGGTGTCTATTATCACCTATATATTCCCAACGCACTACAAATATTGTTTGTTGATGCTAAGAGGACCTTAATTTGTGAAACGAAAGGGCAGCCTAGGATTTGAAACAAAGAACTTACGGAGATAATGGCATGGCGAAAAATTCTTGTGTCTTATATATAACCAAAAAAACATTAATGAGCCATACGATCAAACGTCTCGAGAGTTAGCAAAACAATCATCCGGCCCTCCAGAATCAAAACGATGGTGGGTCCCCGATATCAGTTTCCCTATGTGAGAAAGTCTAGACAACCAGGACTTAGCGAAAATAGCAGTCGAGAGCACACGGCAAATGGCACCCACACCTCAGCCCCGTGCGTGGCAAAACACCACCCACCTGCTAAAACTTTACATGTTAAAAGCAAAAGTTGGGTTATTTTGTGTTCATATACTAGTTTGTCTCTTCTATTATTTACATAACCGTTGTGTTCATATCTCACTGAGCTACATCAAATACAACAAGAGTATTGCTAGACAAGGGGACAATCCAAGAAGAAAACAAGGGGGGCCTTCCGAGGGAGCCGGTGTCGCAGGAGAAGGTGAGTAGGCGGTGGCAATCATCATCGCGCTCTAGCCTCAGGGTATCCCTTTGACATTGATGCCGGCGTGCACTACCACGGCCTTGTGCAGCACCACCTGCGCAGGAAATGGCATCGGCGGTGGCGCGGAAGCATACGAGGTCTAAGGAAGGTACCTATGGTGGAGAGGATGTCACGGGTGAGAACGAGTGTGGGGAGGAGCCGACCATGGTACGCGAGCTAGTTGCGGGCCTCTGGAGTCATGGCCATGTCGACAATATGGAGTGGGGAACATGGATTGGGGGATTCGACGCTCAGGAGAGATAGATTGAGGGTGGGTGGGGTGGCCGGCGTCGGCGCCGGTGATCGATGGGGCAGGGTGGTTGGCGAGGACCACCATGGAGCAGCAGCGGCGAGGTTGGGGTCTCTGGAAGAAAGGGGATCGCTGACGCGAGGGGTGATGGCAAGAGCTAGGGTTATTTCGTCTCCCATTTTTGGGACCAAACTTCTTGCTCGGCCCAAAATGAAAGTTTTGGCTCCAAAATCACAGATTCGTTGCGGGCTTTACTCCAAACAAAATGAAAGTTGTTTGCATAGTGTTTTTTAGATACACTCGGCAAACTTTTTTTTTTCATTCTATGTACCATGTACTATTTACATGTGGTACCATCTCGTACGAAACAAAAGGTTTTTGCTGAATTTCCTATCTATCCTGACAACTAGTACACACAAAATAGCCAAAAGATTGCATTTTTTGAAATTTTCTATATTTTCCTTGATTTTTATTCAAAATGTGGTTAAAATCACCGGCGAAACTATTCATAGCAAGGGCTGTAATATTTAACACCCTCTATGGTTGTTTCATGGAATTGTACCTGGGTACCTTAAAATGATTTTTGGAAAAAAATAGGTCCAAACTAGAACACACTTGTAGTTTCGAATTTGAATTACTTCGAGAAATTGACCAAAATTCATTTAATTGGGTTAAAATAGTTAGAAAGTGAGAAAATTCCTAGTACTTGGGTTGGCCATAAAACATGGTCTACTTTGAGAGAAAATTGGAGAGGTGCAATTTTGCACCATATTCTTTGCACTTGCTTTAGAAAAAAAAACCCCATTTTTTTGCACATCAAAAATGAAAACACCTTTTTTGTAGATAACATTTGGAAACTACTTTTGGCACTATTGTTTGGCATGGCAAGAGGCACCTTTTTACCAAATATGGTCACATTATCATGAACTATGCCATGGATATGGCCATGAACATGGTCATTTGGCTTGAAAGCCATGAATGTTCATGCATGATAGTCCATTTTGTGAAGGTTTTTTTTACAAAATATGTCAAAATCCATGTTTATCCTTTTTCCTAGCAACTATTACACATAAACGACTCCATGCCAAAGGATTAAATTTATTGACATTTTCTTTGATGTTTTTCAAAATGGGGTAAAAATTGCTGGCGAAACTATTCATTGAAACAGCTTGAATATTTCAACACTCTTCGTGGCTATTGCATAGAATCATACTTTGGTACCGTAAAATTATTTTTGGATTTTTTGTGATCCAAACTACAACACACTTGTAGTTCAAATTTGAATTACTTTTGAGAAATCAACTGAAATTCATTTAAGTGGGCGAGAGTTGCTAGAAAGCGAGAAAATTCTTAATACTTGGGAATTGATCATCCATATGGTCTACTTTGTGTGAAACTTGGAGAGGTACAATTTTGCACCATATTCTTTGCACTTGCTTCACAAAAAACCCATTTTTAGGACCTAGAAAATGAAAAAAAAAATTTAAACAAAAGTTGGAAACTCCTTTTGGCACTATTGTTTTGCATGGCAACATGCACCTTTTTTCCTAATATAGTCACATTATCATGAACTATGTCGTGGATATGGTCATGACCTTGGTCATTTGGCATGAAAGCCATGATTGTTCATACATGATAGCCCATTTTGTGAAGTTTTTTTTACAAAATATGTCAAAATCCATGTTTCTCATTTTCCCCAGCAACTATCATATTAATTATTAAAATTTTGAAATTGAATATCATATGTATAGATTTGTCATGAAAAATATTTCTAAAAGATTATATTTTTGGGATTTATACATATATTTTATAGAAATTAGTGTTTAAAATTGCATCTTGGAGACAGAACATCATATATTTATGATATGGATGGAGTACAAGAATGGATCCAACAAAGTTAATTGAAAGAACTTGAGAAAATTCCTCCTCGAAAAGTTTTTATAGAGAAAGTTCCTTAGAGAAGTACCAACAAAAAATGCAATATCCATACAGTGCCTTAGATATGCAAAAGAGTATACACGGTTTTGCCAAAAATTGAGCGCTGGACAAAAAAGAAGCAACAAAATTTCACAATGCTATCTGTGCTACTTAGGTTAGATTTCTTTTCTCATGTACGGCCCTTGACTATTACTAGAGTAATATTAATATAGTTCCTAAAATATTGATTTTTGTGTGGCCCTTGACTATTTTACTAGTACCTAAGTTTTTGCTGATTAGCACCCACAGGTTTTAAAATGCACTGACCGTTAGTGGTGTATTTTAAGAAACAATAACCCCAATGCATCGTTTTTAAGTGTCGTATCTAAATTTAATGATTCTGTGCTCATGCTTGAATGGGATTGGGTTAGGATTTTTTTTTGTGCATATAAACATGTGCAAGAGCTATATGCTAGCTAAGAGCAAGTACAATAGTAGGCTATAAGACTACTGACATGGCACTTTTGTCTATGTGGAGGAGAAAGACAAGGAAAAAGAGAAGAAGTGGACTCTCATGCAAGAGTCAATCTTTATGCGTGCTCCTACGTAAAAATATTAAATGAGAGGAAATAGAAGAGAGAGTGAAAAAAAACTAACCTTAGGGCCCTCCCAACGCTTGTATCTAATTTGTTGTATCTTATGTTTCCACGTCATCTAGATACACTCTTTCGTAAGAAGCCCTCAGTGCATCGTATCTATTAGCAGGCCCAACAATTTAAGGACGAAGGGATTTTCTGCGGCTCACGGGTCACGCCGTAGGCTTGTCTCTTCCTACAGGAAACAGATCCCTTGATACCCAAATTCATGTTTTATCTTACTACCTCCATCCCAAGGCTTAAGGCCTATATTTTTTTCAGAAAGTCAAACTATGTTAAGTTTGACTAAGTTTTTATAAAAAATCATTAACATGTGAAATAAAAAATTAATATTATTAGATAGATAATTAAATATATTTTCATGTGCTATCTACAAAATATCATATTTATTAATAGATTATTCTAAAATTTTGGTCAAACTTTACTTGCTTTGACTTTTTCAAAAAAATATAAGCCTTAAGCCTTGGGATGGAGGTCATATACAGTAGCTTGTAAAAGATGAAAATGAGAGTTGTGTTGGTGCTAGGAGGGTCTGGCAATGAAGAAAATTGTGTCCCATGGAGAAGTAATTTAAAGACAGATATGAAGGTCTGCATGTGTTCATGGCGTTGTTAATCAGCCAGCAGGACAGGCAGTACGAGCAAACGTGGGGGCAGGGACATGGGGGCAAGCGAGCTGGAAGCAGCACGAGACGAAGGCTTTACGGAGGACTGGTGCTGAACAGGCCGGAGAGCAGCGCCCACCACCGCGTGTAGCAGCGTTGGCCGCGGGACACCCGCGTCGCTGAGGCCCGCCAATCTGTCATAGCAGATGCAACTCATCCGCACCGTTGTGAAGAGCTCCTCCATCCAGTAGTTGACTGCATTCAAGCCTTCATGGACACGCGGTGCTGCTTCACCAGTAACAGCCATGGCCACACGAACTCGAGAAGGAGTCAAGGAGGCTCAGAGACGAAGGAACACGCAGTCGTATCCTATTTAGGATACCATAACCCTTCTCCATCTTCTTTAATGCTCCTTCCACGTCATATTTTTTTCTAGTTGGTAAAATTAGATACGGTTCAGCTAGGAGCGTTGTGACCGCCCTTATAGACAACCCTATTATATGACTAATTAATAAAGCTGGCTTTTGATGACATGGAAGCTTTATGTATACGGCTGCTAGCTCTACTATTATCCTTGGTCCAAGATACAATAATAATCTCTTTCATCATTAATTATGGTGTCGAATCAGCATTTTGTCTATGATACCGCGCTAATAGGCAAGCATTGGGAAAGACCTTATGCTACATGGGACAAAACAAATAACGCATATCCCCATGCGTGTTGGACGCCAACGACTGGCTGGTCCTGCTGGACATAGGTCCAGCATACTATCACTAGTAGCTTAGCTTGATAAGTGCCGGAGGAATCCATCTGAGTCATTTTGGGACCACCAATTAATTGTAGTAGTACACTACAAGCACCACCATATGTCCATCAAACTATTACTGCCAACTTAGCTAGATAAGTGTAGCTTTTATCCATCTAACTCATTTTGAAACAACCAATTAATTGTAGTAGTACACTACAAGCACCACCATAGGTCCAGCAAACTATTATCGCCAGCTTAGCATGATGAGAGCAAGTACAATAAGTCCTAGTCAGCTTGCTATAAGGATTAAAATAATATATTGTTGCTTAGTTGGAAGAGAGAGAAGAGAAGTGAGGGCTTACATGCAAGAAATGGCTACTACAGCGTCTTCTGCAAACAGCTATGTGAGAGTGAATGGTGGGTCATACATAGATAAAGTAGTATAATTTTATAGCTCACTATTGTACATGTTGGCTCTAAAATGACTATAGATGACATGGCACTTGACTTATAGCCAACGGTTGACTCTACTATTGAACTTGCTCTAAGTGTCGTGGGAATGCATCTGGCTCATTTTTAGACCGCTAGTTAATTGTAGTAGTGCTACCGGCACCACGATCCATCTAGCAGTAGCTTGATTGGTACAGTGATAGGTGCCATGAGAATGCATGCATCTGACTCATTTCAAGACCACCCATTAATTGGAATAGTAGAAGCCCAATGATCCATCAATCTAGTTGTAGCTCGATAGGTGCTTTTTTTTAAATTAGTACAAGAAAAACATAATTCCACGTGTAACATTGTACACGTATACGCAAAGGAGGCATAGGACAAATATAATAGTACGAGGTGCCCATGGGCCGGAGGATGTGAACCCTGGGCAGAAACTCAGTCCTACGGTTTCAGGCCGTTCCCCACCCAAAATTGACAGTGAGAACTGACTCCTGGAGTCGGTTAAAAAATTAAAACCGAATGCGTTATATTCCTGCAGTCTGCTTCAGTTAGGAACCATCTCTAAACTACTGTTTAGATGTTGTTCTACCTTTGTATCCAATGCACGTAACTATAGTTCGTGTCGGTTTATTATTCTTCAGCAAAAACCGAATAGAAAGGCCGACTCAAGTACTGTGTTTTGTACTAGTGTTACTAGGTTGCTACGGACGCGGACGACGTGAACCCAGGTGCACGTGCACCCCATATGAAAAATTCCCAAAAATGCTATTTCAAAGTTTCAGAAAAATTTGAAAAAATGCACGCATGTACATATTATGCTGACACTTACTTGTGCAGATTTTGGCATAAAAAACGACCATGTGTAGTTATAAATGTGAAAACAGAAATTCCTATTTCTATGAACAGTACAAAACCAGTCATTATAGTGTCAGAACCACATTTTGTCATTTTCGTGTAGGCCACATGCAATCGTATTTTTTCGTGAAAACTTACACAAGTAAGTATCAACATAATATGCAGATGAGAAAAAAATTCCATTTAAAAAAAATTCAAATAGCATTTTTTCCAATATTGAAGAAAACGGGTGCACACGCACCCAGGTTCATCCTGGTATTTTCCAAGTTGCTACCCACTACTCTAATCAGGACACATAATAAACTATTCTTCCTGAAATGATAGTAAAAACATGTTCACAAATCACAATATCGTGAAACTATGCATATACTCTCTATATCACAAATAAGTAACATTTTGGACATGCCTTGGGTCAAAGTTTTAAACCTTTGACTATGAATATCATTTTATTTATTCAGATTGAGAATTTTACAATCATATGTATAGTTGTCTGAAAAATTATTAGAATCGTATAATTTTCTTGCTTTTATAAATATATTATAATAAACATTAGTGGTTAAAGTCATATCTTCAAGACCTTGCCAGTATTTAAAACATCAATTACATATAATATGGTGGAAGTATACAAATGTACGATAGTACATTTATGGAAGCAGTGCATGGGATTGCTTTATGTGGTTTATTTGGTCCGGTCACTCAAACTTGAGTAGAATAGGGTCACAACGCCTGCATGCGTAAATTACTGATGGGACCCACATGCAATAATGAATTGATTGTTTCCCTCATGCATGGTTCACGTGAGATGATGGGGCGTCGTCACTATGCAGCTTCCACGAACCCGCCAGCTGGCGGAGTAAGATAGCGTGTCGTGTACATTATACTCCCTCATTTTCAAAATACTCCGCATATTATCGTTATGACAAGTCTTTAACTAACAATTACACTATTAATATGTAACTTCCGTAATACAAAATTATAACCACAAACAAGTATATTAGAATACATATTTAATGACATCAATTTTATGTCACAAAATGTATACTAATAGAGTAATTGTTATTTAGGGAGTGCATGATTTCTCAAAACCTGAACTAGAAAAAAAAACGTATACGCACTTGCTCCCTCCATATCATAATTACATGTCATTTTGGACATGCCTTGAGTCAAACTTTTAAAACTTGAAAATATCATATTCATTATTAAAATTTGAAATTTGAATATCATATGTATATATTTGTCTTGAATTATATTTCTAAAACATTTTTTTTTGTTGTATACATATATTTTATAGAAATTAGTGGTTAAAATTGCATCTTGGAGACTGTGTTAAAGTCCAGAACGTCATATATTTATGATATGGATGGAGTATAAGAATGAATCCAACAAAGTTAATTGAAAGAACTTGAGAAAATTCCACCTCGAAAAGATTTTATAGAGAAAGTTCCTTAGAGAAGTACTTAATGAAATATCCAGACATTGCCTTAGATATGCAAAAAAGGATACACGGTTTTACCAAAAATTGACCGTTGGAAAAAATACAAGCAACGAAATTCCACAATGCTATCTGTGCTACTCCCTCCGTTAGGGCCTTATAATTCCTAATGGAGGGAGTACTTAGCTTAGCTTTCTTTTCTCATGCACCAGACTGATCCCCAAAGACAAAAATAGCATTTGCTACATTACTAGAGTAATATTAATATAGTGCCTAAACAGTGATTTTCGTGCGGCCTTTTTACTACCTAAGACTAGCCACAATGGGAATATCATAAGTAGTATCATGCATGCCATGTTGGCAAAAATCTGATGTGGCGCACCAATTAATGAGGTGAGAGATGGGAGTGGTATCATAATATGATACCGTATCATAGCACGTAAAACTAGAAAACTTAATGGCAAACACATCATGTACACAAATTTGCATTGAGATTCTACAAAACATTAAATATGATGACACTAGTAGAAAACGGGGCATTAGCACCGGTTCGAAATGGCCATATACACCGGATGGCTAACCGGTGCAACGCATCCGGTGCTAAAGGCCCCCCCCTTTAGCACCGGTTCAATTCCACGTGGCCCGCAGAGGAGCGCCCGAGCGGAGGACCTTTAGCACCGGTAAGGGTCTGCCGCGGCAGGAAAACGCCCCAAAACGCTGCCGCGGTAGAACCCTGCTACCGTAATTTTTTTTTCGAATTATTTTCCACTCACTTTTTTTTTTCAGAATTTCTAATATTTTAGTTATTTCACAAGTTTAGTCTCTAACTACACTTATCTCTAGTCAAATTACTTACTCGTGGTCAAACTTCCCGCTCGGTCACCCATCCTCCCACTACTCTAGCACTAGCACGTTTAACTTCCAAGTTCCTTCCCATCCCGCATCCAAGTGCTTCGCGCGCATGTATGTGATACTAGTATCATATCAATCCTATTAACATGTTGGTCGATGTCATATTTCTTTATTGTTTGAATTTCAAATAATTCTTTTAATAAACAAAAGTAATGATGTAATAATAATCTTGAATAAATAAATAAACATTAACTTTATAATTTGTATTATTTTTAATTATTTTCAATTTTTTATTTTTTTTAATATTTTTTTTGCCAAACCTAAAACCTGAAAATTTGAAAATCTTATAATTTGCTAAAAGTAATAGTAATCTTTATGCAGGATGCAATTATTAATTTTAATTTTAAAAAAATAAAAAATTATATATAATCCTAAATTTCTAGCAAAAAACTAAAATCTTCCTGCTTTCATATTTTAATTTGGAATTTTGAGAATCTAAAAATTGGCTAACCGAATAAACCCTGGTGAATTCGGATGTAACTTTTTCCCACGATCATTTTGATATATTATACGCATTTTTCCGACGTCGTAGGCAAAAGTTAATGCCATTTTACCTTTTTCTAAACTTTTTATGCAAAAAAAATCAAAATTCAAATTTATTAATTTTCCCTAATAGTAGGTTGCGTAACATACAGGAATCTCAAAAGATTTTATTTTTTTGAATTTTCTATCATTTTCTTTTCTATTTTACAGAGTTAAAAAAAGCGATCCAAGGGGGGTGGAGGTGCGTGGGGAGCAGAAAAACCCGAACCGGTGCCAACCCTTTAGCACCGGTTACGAACCGGTGCTAAAGGTCCCGCACGAACCGGTGCTAATACCGCGGCTGGTCCCCTGGACGTCCAGACCGCACGAACCGGTGCGAATAACCCCCTTTAGCACCGGTTCGTGCCAAATCCGATGCTAATGCTGTTTGGAGCAAAAAACGAAAGTCCTCTTTTCTACTAGTGTAATACTATGATACTATCTTATGATACTATGCATTATGGGGTAGTATCATAAACTAGTATCATGTGCATGATACTAGTGTATGATACTTCCCATTGCGACTAGTCTAACCTAGGCTGATTAGTATAGGTAGGTCTCTAATGCATGGATCGTTTAGCTGTGCTACTTGGGACTTGCGTGATGGACGGCATAGACCAGTCCTGCTGGACATAGGTCCTGAAAACTATTACTAGTACTAGCTTAGCTTGACAAGTGCCGTGGGAATCCAACTGACTCATTTTAAGACTAATACTTAATTGTAGTAGTACTACAAGCACCACTATCAATCCAGCTGTACCTAAGAGCATCAATTAACTATAGTAGTTCTACAAGCACCACTATCAATCCAGCTGTACCTAATAAGTACTTTGATAGATGCCATGGAATACATTCATCTGACTCATTTTGAGACCACCCACTAATTGGAGTAGTAGAAGCATAATGATCGATCAATCACTACATGAAACATGCTTAATCTCGGGTCAAATTGCCCATTCGTGGTTAAACTTCCCGGTCAGTCACCCATCTTCAGACTGCTGCCAGTCCAGCACGCTTAGCTTTATCGTTCCTTCCAGCAAGCTTAACTTTTTTCCTTCCTTCTAGATGAGCTTCCAGCAGAGGAGTTATACTTTATTAATAATAGTACCCTATCATTCCTATTATCCCTTGGGCCATAATGTCACACGTCTTTATTTTTTGAATTCCAAATAATTATTTGAGTAAACAACAATGAATAAGTAATAATAAATCTTGAATCCAAATAACAATAAGTCTTGAATCCAAATAAATAAATGAGTATAAATATATGCCTATGCAAAAACGAAAAGCAAAAAAAAAAAAAAAAAAAACGGTGCCGACGGCATTGCTGTCGGCATAGGCCTAACAGTTGGGCCAACGGCTAAGCCGTCGGCATAGGGTTGCGTCGTTGCCTCGCCGTCATGGCGAAATCTTCTGGGGCCACGCATCCCTGCCTACGCCGATGGCTCTGTCTGCGCCGACGGTTCTCGTTGACTGTGCCGACGTATTTGTTTGTGCCGACGGTTGCCGTCGGCACAAATGACCCCTACGCCGACGGCTTATCTGTGCCGACGTGACACATTCCTGTAGTGACACTAGTGGAAAACAGGCCTAATGTCGCGGGCCGTAAGACCCTTTTGTCGCGGGCGGCCAGCCGGGACAACGGGGGCGCGACAAAAGGCCCAACCTTTTGTCCCGGCCCGCTTACCACCCGCGACATAAGGTCCACCACGTGGCAACCGCGGGGCGCGCAGGGGACACCCCTTTTGTCGCGGGTGGTAATATAGCCCGCGACAAAAGGCCCTCTACGTGGCGCGCGTAGGACGCTGCTCCTTTAGGGTTTGAGGGGTGCAGCCACCCCCCGCCACCGCCCCCTCTTTTATTTCATTTTTTCATTTCAAAATAAATTTTTCATACATTTGTATGCTACTACAAGCTGTACACGTTCATTCATTATATATAGATCGAGCAAATAAATATTCGAAGCAAAAGTCTATTCGTAGATTCTCCTTACATATACATGGAGCTCACGACTACCGGGACTATAGCCCGTCGTCTATTCGAACTATTACACGGGGCTCATGACCAGGTCCTACTTTCACTAAACAAGCCTTTGTCGTCTATCATTTCTCTCATCAGAAGTCCCGCCACTTCCTCCGCAATTCCTAGTAGGTGTTCGTGTGGTTGGAGCTTCTCCCACATGAAGTCGACCTATATAGGAAAATGAGATGAATATGACTATATCAATCTTGATAATGAAATATTGACGATAATAAATTAAAGTTGTGAATGTTATTGCTTACGTTGAATCTATTATCGTTCTTCTCAGTGGTTAACATGCGAATGGACTCGCAAACATAGTATCCACATAGATTCGTCCCCTGTGGCTGCTGGGCGCACGGTACAAGAGTAAATGTTAGCTTCTCTGCGAAGTTACCCTTATTGTGCTTCTTGAAAACTCTCCAAACCCTGCCGGGCAAAAGAAATTGATTGAATGAGTGTATAATTAATTGATATCTCACGAAAGATATAGCGCGGCAATTAATGATTGAAATTACCTGCGGAGCAAGTTACGCAAGTCAAGGAACCCTTCCGTGCCTCTACTCAATGGGTCCCTTACTTCAACTATTCCCTTATCAACTTGAATGTCTAGCGAGAATCCGAGTGGAAACTGCACATGTTTATATATATATACGTCATGAATTACACTTAACATCGAGTAAGAAAAATTGAATGTGTACAACAGATCAGTAAGATTCTCACCTGTAGTTGTAAGGAAACAGTATTAAATCACAGAAATGTTGCTCCGTTATAAACCTTAGTAGGTTTCCCCCCGTTTCTTCGGTTTTATCCCTTACCGTGTCATGATGTAATTTATCTGGGTCAACAAACCCAATATTGGTTATCTTCTTTCTTCTGCATTCATCGATCTTTAGTCTGCATAAGAGAGTACATAAGATATAATGAGTATATGCAATGAACAGGAACAACTGAATGAACATGAACTTATATGTAGTTAACAACTTACAAGCAATAGCAACTCATGAGAGATTTGTCGAGGGAGTCTAAATTGAATAACTGCCAGAGTTCGGAAATCTCAATATAGAGATCCTCCCTTCAGAAGTAATATTCATCTGGGATATTCGCCACGATGAATGTCGTGTTCTCCTTGCACACATCAAGGTACCACTGATGCAAATTCCGCATATGCGTTAGCGATTGATGCAGCCGCTCTTTGCTGACCAAGTCGGCCCCGTAGACAAATTTAGGGGCTATATCAGCGAATGGGTAGTGCACCATCTTGGGAACTCGAGCAATTGCTCCACGGTATAGCCCATTTGAGCCGCTAGCTTCGCGGTTTCTTCCATATCGATACCACCATGTCCCTGGTACACCGAGGGAACATCTAACACTTTAAGGGGTGGGATCGATTGTTTGGTCTGTTTTCCGAGCTGGGGAACTTTCTCTCTTTTCGTGCTTGTTGTCGTCGCTTGCTTGGCCTTTGAGGGGTGCACTTTTGTACTTGATTTCTTCCCGGCTACACTTGTAGTTGATGATTTGCTCGTGCTAGCACTATCCTTCTCTTTGCTTTGCTCAATTACCCTCGCAAGTGTGTGTGTATAGTCATCCTTCTTCTCGTGTAAGTCATATTGCGATGGTGTGTTCAGAAAATCAAGAGCATATGCTTTTTGCTTCTACTGTATATGGTCTTTGAGGGCTTGGGTTTCTCCTTATGAAAATGCTCATGATTGTGTTTCTTTACAACGGCATCAGTTTCTCTCGATAGTAAGATCGTAAGGACGGGGGGAGGAACCTTTGGTACTCTTGGGAGGGGCGACGGTCGGCGGACGGGACTCTTGAAACTCTTTCGCTTGGGTGCATGCCGAGTCTTAGTGGGCGCAGGGCGGCGGTGCGGGAGATGGAGATGGACTAGGGATGTGGTGGTCATACTCATGGGGTGATGGTGGCATGTGACCACTCGGAGGAGGTGATGGTGACTGCGATCACTTGGAGGAGGTGATGGTGACTGCGATGACTAGTAGGGGGTACCCAGCCTCGGAAGCTTGATGTTTTTCTTCTCCCAAAGAATGAGGTCACCCAGTACGTCTTCGAGTGTAACCCGACCTTCACCTCCAGGGATTTCAAGCTGCAATGACTCAAACGTCGGTACAATTGAATCCACCCCGACACGAGCATAGCCAGCTGGAATCTCATTGCCGCGCCATAGTGCCGGCTCACCTTCGGGTCCTAATGTAGGTAAAACATAGCCGACCGCCACCTTAAGAGATATGTTCCCGAACACCTCATGGAGAAAACAAGGTGTTTGCTCCTTGATTTCATCCACGAGGTAGCCAGGACCGCCATCTATCATCCGTGTACATTCAGGTGGGGCCTCCGAGTCAGCCACGTTGTTGCTTTGCCGCTAAGATATGCCGACGGTATTATTATCTGGCTCGCGCCATCCTTTAAGTTCGTCAATCTCCCGCTGTTGCTGCTGAATCTCCCGCTGCTGCTAGTCAAGTCGGCGTTGGAACTCGGTTATCCGGTCGTTCTGCACCTCCAGCTGGTGTTGGTTTGCTCTCGCTCAACTTCTATAAGTCTCCGCGTTGTCCGGAAACCCAAGCGACCACGGATAACTAGGGCCGAAGCCTCTTGTTCGTCCTCCCTTTTCAGGATTACCGAGGACAAGCGTCAGCAAGTCTTTCTCTCTATCGGGAACAAACTTCAATTTTTCCGATTTAATATCTGTCGTCACTTCAAGCCATTTTTCCCGGGTATCTTAACCTTGCTTGTCACTTTGAACAAGGTCCCTGTCCGCATGTCATACTCACAGCCATGCGCAAGGAACCAATTTCGAGCCCTCAAGTCCCAGTTTTCTCAGATGGGTTCTGGAATGATCCCATTCCGCTGCATCTCAGCCTCTTGTGCTTCCCACTTAGGCATGGCTACTTGGTAGCCCTCTCGCCCCGTATGATGGTGATATATCTTTTCGCTTGTATTCTTCTTGTTTTTCTTTGACAATGCCACATCATCCTTTGAGCTCTTGTACTTCACAAATGCATCCCAGTTATGCTCCTGCTTCGATAGATAGCCTTCGAATTTTGGAGGCTTGTTGTCCTCCTTATAATTTTCCCATAACCGGTTCTTCCACGCCCGGAAAAGTTCCCCCATCTTCTGAAGAGCCCACTTCTTCACTAGCTGCCTCTGCTTGTCCATCTCAGTTTGTGATCCCAATTCTGGCAAGGTGAAATGTGCCATGAGGTCGTCAAAAAGCTTGTACCTATCGGCAACCTCACTTTCGGGAACCTTCTTGCTCTTGTTCCATTCCCTAATAGTGATCGGGATGCGATCCCTAACCATAACTCCGCACTGATTTTTAAATGTCGTTGCGGCTTGTGCGGGTTCCAGCGGTTGGCCTTTAGGTGATATACATGTAATTGTCTAGTGGTCATCTTTGCCCAACTTCTTTGTCGGGCCTCGTTTGTCCAACTTATTTTGGGAGGCCTAAGAGAATAAAAATTAATTAATTTATATACATGTACATATAGAATTCCATTAATAGATCTAGTGATCATATACCTCGCCATCACCGGAGCCGTCGGCTTCTCCATCACCTGGAGCCGTCGGTTTCTCCATCACGGAGCCGTGGTCTTCTCCATCACCGAGTCGTGGTCTTCTCCATCAACGAATAATTCGTCTTGTCCATCACCGGAGCCGTCGGCTTCTCGGTCGCCTTCTAGATCGGCTCGCGGATTATGTCCTCGACTATGTCTTCCCGTTCGAAGTCTCGATGGAATAATGGATCCATTATTTCTGCAAAATATTAAATCGATAAGTACATGTTCTAACCCTAACCCAAACACTAACCAAACCCTAACCCTAACCAAACCCTAACCCTAAGCAAACACTAACCAAAACTAAATCGTCTTCGAGGGTTTACATCGATGGCGCGGGGCCTAGTTCGCGTAGCATGAGGTATATGATCTCGATAATGCGTGCTCACGTGAGGAAGAGGGTGTTCGCGAGAGGGAGACGGTGTTGGCGTCGGGTGTTTGCGAGAGGGAGAGGGGCGTCAGCATCGGGTGTTCGCGAGAGGGAGAGGGCGTCGGGTGTTCGCGAGAGGAGAGGGCGTCGGTGTTTGCGAGAGCGAGAGGGCATCGACATCGGTTGTTTGCGAAAGGGAGAGGAGTGTCGGCGTTGGGTGTTTGCGACAAGGAGAGGGCGTCGGCGTCGGTTGTTTGCGAGAGGAGAGGGTATCGGCGTCGGTTATTTGCGAGAGGGAGAGGCCGGTGTCGGCGACGGGTGTTTGCGAGAGGGAGAGGGCCGGTGTCGGGTGTTTTGCGAGAGGGAGAGGGCCAGTGTCGGCGTCGGGTATCGAATTACTAAAACTTAAACTAAAACTAATTACTAAAACTTAAACTAAAACTTAAACTAATTAATAAAACTTAAACTTAAACTAACTAAATATACTAATTACTAAAACTAAACTAAAATAAAACTAAACTAATTAAATATACTAATTACTAAAACTAAACTAAAATAGAACTATACTAACTAAATATACTAATTACTAAAACTAAACTAAAACTAAACTAAAATAAAACTAATTACTAAATATACTAATTAACTATACAAAAAAATACAAAAAAATCAAAAAAGAAAAAACCGGAGCTCGAGGAGCCCGCCGTTGCCGGCGCGCGCTACCACGCAGCTAGGCGGCCGAGGCTGCGGTGGCGGCGCCGAGCGCAGCAGAGGCGCGAGGCGGCGAGGCGGCGGTGGCGGCGCCGAGGCAGAGAGGCCGAGCGGCGGTGGCGGCACCGAGCGGCAGAGCACCGAGGCGAGGCGGCGGTGGCGGCGCCGAGCGAGAGGAGGCAGCGCGGTGGCGCGTGGCGGCGCCGGAGGCCGGAGGCGAGAGGGGCCTGGAGGCGCGGCGGTGCGCGCGCGCAGGAGCAGCCGGCGGCCCGAGAAGCGCAGTCACAGGGGCGTCGGCACGGCGATGGCCCGAGGCGGAGGCGCGCGCGGAGGGCGTCGGCGGCGGCGGCGGCGGCGGCGGTGAAATCCGGCAGCCCGGCGGCGGAGCCTAGGGTTTGGCTCCGGGTCGTCGCGGGTTGTGGCTCGCCCCGCGACGCACGGCGGCTGCATAGCTCACCCCTTTTGCCGCGGGTGGTAGCACGGCCCGCGACAAAGAGGGGCTTTGTCGCGGGTCATTCCACTACCCGCGACAAAAGGGGTGGGGGCTGATCTGTGGCTGTGCATCCAACGGCTCCGGCCGTTTGAATCCAACGGCCTGGAGCCGTTGGATGAAAAGGCCACGTGTCGCCGCCGCTTCCACGTGCCTCTCCCCGCCGCCACCGGCGTGCGACGTGTAGCCCCGCTACCACGTGCCTCGCCTCGCCGCCGCCGGCGTGCGATGTGTAACCCCCGATTACACGTGGCTCGCCCTCGCCGCCGCCGGCGTGCGACGTGTGGCCACCGCTTCCACGTGCCTCGCCCCGCCGCCGGCATGCGCGTGTAGCCCCTGTTTACACGTGCCATGCCCCGCGTGCAACCACGCGTCGCCGCCGCCTCCGCTCATTCGTCTCCGGGATGCCGCGCGCGCCGCGCGGCTCATCCGGCTTTACGTGGCGTCGAAGCGCGTCCGAATGGTAGGTTCTACGCCGAGATGCGCGCCGGTGGCTTCCCCCTCACCCTCGGCACGTACAACACGCCGGAGCTGGCGGCGCGCGCTTACGATGCGGCCGCGTGGCGATTTCGGCGGCCACGGTGCGACATGAACTTCCCGGACGTCGAATCGCTAGAGGAGGCGAGTTCCTCGCGCCAGCCACCGTGCCTCGTCGACGACGAGGACCATCGCCGCCACCTCCAGGTGCAGCGCCGGATCGCCATCGCCGAGCACGATGAGGAGTTGATGCGCCAGTGGAGGGCGCAGTTCCCAGCGACGTCGACAACAACGACGCGTTCTTCGCTGACCTCAGGGCACAGCGCAGGTCCGACAGGCGCCACCGTCGGACCGTCACCGAGTTCGAGCTCGACAACCTGAATACAACTTGGGCCGACAACGACCCTCGGTGGGACGACATTTGGACCGAGACAACCTCCGACGACGAGTAGAGTAGACTAGTCGTTTATCTATTTTAATTGTATTTTCAATGTTTTTTAGACTATGTTCGATCTTCTATGTTCTACAAAAATGTGTAACCTTTTGTCGGTGGAACGAATAAGGACACATGTGTAACGCGGGACTAAAGATGTCGCTCAGGTTTTATATGTGAAGGACATGAGTAGAAAACCGACAAAAAAATGAAAGATAAGAAAAGCAGAGTACATCATGCGATGTTGGAGTGATTTAGTCATACTCCTGCCTAGGCCTATAATATGCATACTCGTAGTCTTCGTAGTCGCCTCCGTTGTACAGGTAGTCGTCGCCTTCTAAGTTGCCGCCGTCATTGTCGCTGCCGTCGCTGTCGTCATCGCTGTCGTCGAGCGGCGCTCGTGGCTCAAACCTCGACTGGTACAGAGGGTAGCGCAGGCGGGGGATATCGTCGGCCGTGATGTAGTCCATGATGCTCTGTAGAGTCCGACCGCCCCACCATAGCCGACAGCCGGCCTCGTGGAAGTTCCCAGGTGGCAGACCATCCTCCTCATACCTAGCGAGAGCCCTCTCACGCCGATTGATGAAGAAGGCGTCCCAAGTCTGCCGGTTGTCGGGATGCCGGCGGGGATTCATCCGCTGCTCCTGCGTGAGGTCGAGGTAGTAGTGGTTCGTGATGGCCGCCCGCCGCACAGTACCCTGAGGAACGCGAGGGACCGGCACGCCTCCGGCGCTTAGACTCCAGCCATCGGGGACGCGGTAGCCCGGTGGGCAAGGGTAGTTCGAGGCGCAAAGCTCCTCCACCAGCTGGTAGGTTAGAGTGGGTACGGTGGAAGCCATGACAGAGTGATGAGAGATTGTAGAGATGTGATAATGCTGGCCAAGCCGGGCTACATATATATAGTGAGAAATGGCGGGAAAAAATGTGGGCGGCAAGACAGGAGGTGGGAAGATAGAGGCGGGAAGAAATGGCGGAAAGAAGAGGAATCCAGAGCTGGTCATCTAACCGTTTAGTCCTGGCTGGTGGGTGCAACCGGGACTAAAGGTGGTTTTTGTGTCATCTAACAAAACTGTCGGTGGGATAAGGACGTATAGGTAAGCTTTAGTCCTGGCTGGTGGGTGCAACCGGGACTAAAGCTGTCGGCAGGATAAGGACGCGTGGGTGGACGCACTACTCGATGAGATAAAGCATGTAGCGCACGATGCCCTGTCGGAGGAGCAAGACAAAGCAGAAGCGGCGTTGTGCCTATAAAAGGAGCATCGATATGCCTTGGCAAGCAGACCAACAAGCCAACCTAGCAGGTAGGGAGAGTTTCATCCCCATGGATGGAGGAAAGGGTTGGGAAATCTCCCGTGGCGCAGCTTCTCGAAGATGTCGTTGGTGCACACGCCCTACGGTATCTTCGGAAGTTGCGCTCGAGAAAATTTCCCTGTAAGCCCGTCAAAAACTCCATCTCCTCTAACGGTGTTGGGGAAAGGGTTGGGAAATCTCCGTGGCGCAACTTCTTGAAGATGTCGTTGGTGCACATGCCCTACGGCATCTTCGGAAGTTGCGCCTCGAAAATTTTCCTACAAGCCCATCAAAGACTCCATCTCCTCTAATATCTTACATACGGTTACATGATTACACAAAAACCAGTAGCTCAGTGGTACAAGAGGAGGGTTCTCATTATTACATAAATGTAGAGATTGTCTTGGGAACTATTAAGAATACATTATTACATAAATGTAGAGATTGTCTTGGGTTTTCTTCTCTGTGCCGTAGCCATGGAGAATCTTCATCATTTAGCAAGATGCTAGGATCAATTTTCACCGTGAAAGGCGGAATTTCTTTAAACTTATTATAATCTTCTAACATGTCTGTCTTGTCGTCCACTCCCACGATGTTTCTTTTCCCCGAAAGAACTATGTGGCGCTTTGGCTCCTCGGTTGATGTATTCTTTTGTTGATTTCTTTTTCTCGGTTTGCTAGACATGTTCTTCACGTAGAAAACTTGAGCCACCTCGTTGGCTAGGACGAATGGCTCGTCCATGTACGCAAGATTGTTGAGATCCACTGTTGTCATACCGTACGTATCGTCTACCTGTACACCGCTGAGCTTCACCCATTTGCACCGAAACAAAGGGACCTTAAAAGTAGGTCCATAGTCTAGTTCCCATATCTCCTCTATGTACCCATAATATGTGGTGGTCTACCCATTCTCGTCTTTTGCATCGAACCGGACACCACTGTTTTGGTTGGTGCTCTTTTTATCTTGGACGATCGTGTAAAATGTATTCCCATTTATCTCGTACCCTTGGAATGTACATATGTTTGAAGATGGTAACCTGGCCAACAAGTACAGCTGCTCTACGACAGTGGTGTCACTCATGAGATGTCTTTGCAACCAATTGCGGAAGGTATTCATGTGTTGACGTGTAATCAAGGACTCGGGCTGGCCCGGGTTTATTTCTCGTACAACATTCTTGTGTATCTCGATGTACGGAGCCACCAACCTGGAATTGTATAAAACTGTGTAGTGTGCTTGATTGAAAGAAAGCTTGTCCTCGCACACCGTAGATTTCCTTCCTAGTGTGCCTTTTCTAGTCAGCCTCCCCTCATACCGAGATTCAAGAACACCAATCGGCTTAAGGTCAGGAAGAAAGTCAACACAAAACTCAATGACCTCCTCCGTTTCGTAGCCCTTTGAGATACTTCCTTCTAGCCTAGCGCGGTTATGAACATATTTCTTTAAGACTCCCATGAACCTCTCGAACGGGAACATATTGTGTAGAAATACAGGACCGATAATTCTAATCTCTTCAAATAGGTGAACGAGGAGGTGCGTCATAATATTGAAGAAGGATGGTGGGAACAACATCTCGAAGCTGACAAGACATTCGACCACATCAACCTGTAGCCCTGACAAAGTTTCTGGATCCATTACCTTCTGAGAAATTGCGTTGAGGAATGCACATATCTTCACAATGGCTAGTCGAACATTTTCTGGTAGAAGTCCCCTCAATGCAACCGGAAGCAATTGTGTCATAAGCACGTGACGGTCATGGGACTTTAGGTTCTGGAATTTTTTTCTCCTTCATATTTACTATTCCCTTTATATTCGACGAGAAACCGGACGGAACCTTGATACTCGAATAGGGCTTCAAAAAAGATTTCCTTCTCTTCTTTGGTAAGAGCGTAGCTGGCAGGCCCTTCAAACTCCCCTGGATGATTGCCGTCTCGTCCTTTATGATGTTGATGGTCCTCTCGTGCTTCTGTTGTATCTTTAGTCTTCCCATACACGCCCAGGAAACTTAGAATATTCACACAAAGATTCTTGGTCAGGTGCATCACGTCGATTGCGGAGCGGACTTCCAAGACTTTCCAATATTCTAGCTCCCAAAAATAGGTTTCTTCTTCCACATGGGCGCGTGTCCTTCAGCTTCTTTCGGAACAGGTCGACTGCCTGGACCCTTTCCGAAGATAACATTTAAATCCTTGACCATGTCAAATACATCAGCACCACTACGGGAGACAGGCTTCGGATGGGTTTCTGCCTCGCCATTGAAATGCTTTCCTTTTTTCCTTAAGGCATGCCTGCGCGGAAGAAAACGGCGATTGTACGGGTACACATTTTTCCTACTTTTTCCCAAATATTTACTTTCTGTCTCATCTAAATAGTGTGTGCATGCATTGTATCCCTTGTTCGTCTGTCCTGAAATGTTACTAAGAGCAGGCCAATCATTGGTGGTTACGAATAGCAACGCTCGTAGGTCAAATTCTTGCTCGGTGTGCTCATCCCACACACGTACACCTGGTTCGGCCCACAACTCCAAAAGTTCATCAACTAATGGCCTTAGGTACACATCAATGTCGTTGCCGGGTTGCTTTGGGCCTTGGATAAGCACTGGCATCATAATGAACTTCCGCTTCATGCACAACCAAGGAGGAAGGTTGTAGATACATAGAGTCACGGGCAGGTGCTGTGATTGCAGCTCTGCTCCCCAAAAGGATTCATGCCATCCGTACTTAGACCAAACCATAAGTTCCTTGCCTCACCCGCAAAATCCGGGAACTCTCTCTCGATGTTTCTCCACCGCCGACCATCGGCGGGGTGCCTCAACATCGCGTCTTTCTTACGTTCTTCCATGTGCCATCGCAACAACCGGCATGCTCTTTGTTTCTCGAACAAACGTTTCAACCGTGGTATTATAGTAGCATACCACATCACCTTCGCAGAACCCTCTTCCTAGGTGGCTCGCCCTCAACATCACCGAGGTCATCTCTTTTGATCTTATACCGCAATGCACTGCATATCGGGCATTTATTCAAATTCTCGCACTTCTCACCGCGGTAGAGGATACAGTCATTAATGCATGCATGTATCTTCTGCACATCTAATCCTAGAGGGCAGAGAAGCTTCTTTGTTTCATACGTACTGGCGGGCAATTCTTTCTTTCTTGGAAACAGCTTCTTTAATATTATCAGCAATTTTTCAAATCCCGAGTCAGTCACACCGGCCTCTGTCTTCCATTTCAGCAATTCCAATATGCTACCCAGCTTTCTCTGCCCATCTTCACAACCTGGGTACAACAATTTTTGGTGGTCCTCTAACATCTTATCGAACTGCAACCTCTCCTTATCTGTGCCACAGTCTCTCCTTGCATCAGAAATGGCCCGACGAAGATCATCATCACCAGGATCATCTGGTGCCCGTTCTTCACCTCCTTCTTCTTCATTGTCTTCCATTGCAGTATCATCGTATTCAGAGAACATAGATCGGTATTGGTCATCGTTATCTTCTTCTTCATCGCCGTCTTCCATCATAACCCCTTCTTCTCCGTGCTTGGTCCAAACATTATAGCCGACATGAATCCGAACCGAAGCGGTGGCTCGAATGTCTCTTGAGCAAGAGTAATTCTTCTCATTCTTACATTTCAGACATGGACAACAAATAAAACCTTGCTTCGACTTGTTGGCCTCGGCCACAAGCGAGGAAAGATTTCACGCCCTCTCTGAAAGCGGGATCACATCGGTTACCATACATCCATGGATGACTCATCTGCATCATAAGTACAATTATGTATCAGATGCAATCACCATGCTAAAATTAGTATTGTGCGGACTATGTATACGAGAAAATAGTTGCTAACCTTTTAGGATCAAAAAGAGGAGAAATCTTATCAAATAAAATCAAGTGGCATCCTCACAAACATTTCATCAAACACCTCTTGTGCATATGAAGAAAAAAAGAGCTAGCATAAACCTCCACCTTTCACCACCAAGGAAAAAAATGTAGGGAGGTGGGGGGGGGGCTGGCTGTATATATAAAGGCCTGGACCGTTTGTCGCGGGCCGTACCACGACCTGCGACAAAGGGGTGCCAGCAGGCCGCGGCCAGCCTCAGACCCCTTTTGTCGCGGGTCGTGGTATGGCCCGCGACAAAAGGCCGCGACAAAATGCCCAGAGCCATTCAGCTGGTTTCGTGGCGACGTGGCTGAGCCATTTGTCGCGGCTCCGAGACGCGGTCGCGACAAAAGGCTTGTACGAAAGCCCCGTTTTCCACTAGTGTGTATCGAAGTGGGGTAACATTGTTTTCAAAACCGGACAACGACACTAAAACTATAGACATCCATGATTAATCGAGTCAACTTCTTTTGTTATATTGTGTTTTCAGTTTCCTCCCACATCTCTAACATAGAACCCAGTGGTATCCCAGCATAGTTTAGCTAATTATTTTTCTTTTGGCAAGGGATAGCTAGGCTTGTTTTGCTTCACTCTTTTGGAGTTTTGCTTCAAAATCATCAAGGGCTAACATGGTTCAGTACCCTTCATAGTCTTAATTACAAAGAGGTACTTGGTGATCTCAACTTTTGATGTTTTTTAAGTTTGGAGGAGAGTGGGTTATACTATAGCAAACACCGCTTGTTTATCGTTAATAATGTTGATGGAGCTTATCACACAATTGTATCAGACTTGGTCATTACTATTGTGAAGTGTGATCGAATCCAACACATGGACTACACGAATTACCTATGGAATATTCCTTCATATAAACTCAATGAAAACATTAGTCTATAGGGATTGTCATTAATTATCAAAAATACACATAGGGGCAATGTACCCTTACAGTGGTGGCGTGTGGACACTGGATCCGTACACGAACGACCGAGTCATCTTCCGTTGGTGGCACGTCTCCGATGATGGTGTCCAGGTCGGGACGAGGACAGCCGGTTGCTTTGGTGGCCGTTATTAGCTTCGAGAAGCCAACGGGGCGGCGTGTGGCGCTTCCTCCTCGGGAGAAGGCGCGATGCTGCAGAGATGGAGCCCAATGCCACTAGTAGAAAAACGCACATTCGTACCGGTTCCAGAGGGCCATTCGTACCGGTTTCGCAACCGGTATAAAAAATCCGGTACAAAAGCCCCCCCCCTTTCGTACCGGTTCCTTACAAACCGGTATTAAAGGGGCCTCCACGTGGGCCACCAGGAGAGCTCAGGGCCAGGGAGCTTTGGTACCGGTTTGTAATACGAACCGGTACCAAAGGTTTCCACCCGCGGCAGAGAAAATGCATGAATCTCTGCCGCGGCAGGGTTTAGGGTTTTTGGAGGGTTTAGGGTATCGGAGCGTTTCATATCGCGTCGATGCACCAGAAACGCGTTTGGGTTTACGCAGTACATGAAGATCAAGGTGATGCATATCAAGTTGGTCCATATAATATAACACACATGTAATTGCATAAGATCGCAAATTAAGTAGTACATGCATGAAGATCGATCTTCATGCATAGTGGTACTCTCCGAGGCGTACTCTATATATGTCTATTACATGCATGTAGCATAGTGGTACTCTGACTCAAACTATATGTAACATGTACATCTTCATTCATAGTGGTACTCTGCGAATGGTGGTAAGACGTCCCGAAGGAAAAATCCCGCCAATTCCTCGCCTATTGCTATGAAGCGGTCCTCGATTGAGATCTTGTTCCGCTTTCTTGCCAACTATAAAAGAATAAGATACAAATGAATACATGAGCTATGTGTGTGTATATATATATATATCAAATCACAATCAAACAACTATTACTGAAACTCAGCAGAACTTATGATAAGAAAATAAATTTGTGAATATTGTTTTCGTACCTCTTTATTTCTTTCATTATTCATTCTCTCGCTGACAATTCTGTGGATGTACTCGCAAAGCGTAGAATCCACGAGAGATCAGTCCCTTGTGGTTGTTGCGGGCATTTCTTTACAAGAATATAATTCAATCAAACAATAGTCAAGTATGATAAATGTGTGTGGACCTAGGTAGTACTACTTACTTTCGCACGCCATCGCAGCTTCGGTTGCCATTCATGGGACTTATCTTCCTTGATGAAAGTTTCCCATACGCTGCCCGACAAAAGAAAATGCATAAAAGAGTTATCAATTAGTTGATAGCAGGAAATTAACGAAACAAACCGATAAGAATTGAAATTACCTTCCGAGCATAAGAAAACAAGACTTGTATAGTTCTGAATTTTTGCTTAGTGAGTCAAAGACTTCAACTTCTCCATCGTACATTTTGATGACGAGAAGAATATAGTGAAACCTACGCACATTTAAATATGTAGTGTCATATATATAAGTCATCAGTTAAAATTTTGACATACGGTGAGCAAAATATAATGTGTTATAAGACAGTAAGACTCACTGGAAGTTGTAAGGCCAAATTATTAGCCTTTTGTCACGTTGACGCTTCAAAAACCTTAGCAAAGTCTCCGGTGTATCCTTGTTATAGAGGGGTTCTTCTATGGTTCTAACATGCGTTGTGTCCGGGTCAATGAACCCAATGTTCGTGATTTCATCCCTTTTGCATTCGAGCATCTTCGATCTGCATAATATAGCGCACAAAAGATTATAATTTGCAGATAATGAACGAGCTGAGCTAAAGACTTGTCAAATTAAATAAATCACTTACGAGACAATAGCAAGCGATGATAGATTTGTCGAGGGCCCGGAGATTGTATAGCTGGAAAAGCTCGTTGAAGTCAACGGTCACACAGTATTCCTGGAAGTAGTGCTCTTCCCTAACTCGCACCATGATACTCTCGGTCCCTCCCTTTGAGGCATTAAGGTACCACGAATGCAAGTTACGCATACATGTTGGTAGCTTCCTGAGATTCTCGACCAAATCTTTCCCTTGAACAAATTGATATGCTCGTTCAGCGAAGGCGTAATCGGTTGTGTTTTGTAGAGAACTTTGAACGGCCTTCCCGTCAAACACCTTCAGAGGGGGGACCGATTGAACGGGTTGTTGTCCGAGCTGGTAGACTTGGTGTATCCCTTTTATCTCCTTGATACCCGATTGAACAGGTTTTGTCGCCTCGATCATCTGGTCATATGACCTTTCAATAGAACGCCTATAGTCAGATAGCGGCGATGGTACAGGGTCATATAGATTCTCAACGGTACGCACAACTTTCACCCTATCTAGTGTCTTCTCAAAAGGTATCTCTGGCGTTTTCTTAGCAAAAAAGGATTTCAGCTCGGACTCAACGGTTTCCCTGTTTTCCTCTTCACTTTTTTCCCAAGGTAACTTCTCAATGGGCGGCTGTGGTTTCTCCATTCTAGATCTCTTCCTAGGCGGCGTACCGTTCCGCTTAACGGGCGCTGTCTTACGCGGAGGATCTCGAGATGGTGGACTCACGTTGGGGTCCCTCTCAGGTAGGTGTGGACTTGGCTGCTCATGAGGACTGCTACCAGGAGGAGTCGATGGCATTTGCTGCTCATGTGGACCGCTACCACGAGGAGTCGGTGGCCTTTGCAAAAGGACGATGTATTTCTTCGGCCATAGGGCGAAACCGTGCTTGACATCGGCCAGTGTCCTCTCATCGTCACCTCTAGGAATATCAAGCTCCACTGCTTCAAAACCCGAAACAACTTCATCCACCCCGACACGAACACAGCCAGGTGCAATGGGCATATGATGGTGCATTGCTCCATCTTCACTTGGGTAAACATAGCCGACCGCCACCTTAACAGACGCGGTCCTGAATAACATATGTAGCTCGCAATCTGTCTTCTCCGTGACATAATCCACGGGGTAGCTTCCTCCACATCCGTCAAGATGCGAGGAACCCACACTGCTTCTTCGCTGAGATGGGGCAGCATCGGCTTGAGGATCGTGTAGAAGCAGCTGCTGATCAGGTGCCCTCTGATTTCTCTCAAGCGCCTCCACCCTATTTAATAATTCCGCTACAATGTCCGCCTCCTTCTTCTTCTTTCGCGAACGGCTTCTATAAGTGTCAGCGCTGTCCAGCCACGCTTCCTTCATGGTGAGACCTGGGCGAGCTCGTACCCGTCCAACGTGTTCAGGATTCCCGCAGCGAGTGTCGGCTCGTCATTCTCTCTATCGGGAGTGTACTCTCCCTTTCTAACCTTTTCAATTGCCTCCACAAGCTTCGGTACGATTGCCTCAATTTTTTCCTTCCATTTTCCCTGCGCAACGATCAGCCCTGTCTTTGGGTCCAACCCTGCCCCATGCGCAAACAACCGGAACTTGGACCGTTCGAGGCCGGTCCCATGTCCGTGGAGTGATTCCTGCATCCATCGGTTTATTTTCAAACGCTGTCCACTTCGGAATGGCAGTCTTGTAGCCACCTGACCCCAAATGATGCCAAAGTTTCTTCTTTGAAGCATTTTTCATATTTGTGACCGATCAGGACACAAAAGTAGACGATTGCTTATACCTCTTAAATGCAGGCCAGTGATCTTTTATCTTCACTAGATTATCATCGAATACTGGATCTTCATTCTTATATTTGTCCCATAAATTTTTCTTCCAGGTTTGGAATTGTATGGCCATCTTCTTCCATGTCCATTCCCTGACTTTATTCTTACGGCCTTCCGTCATGTCTTCCGGTAGGCTGAATCGTGTCGATAGACTATCCCAAAGAAAAATTTCATCGCGTCGTTGACATAACTAGCTTCGGTCCCCGCTTTCTTCGGCTTATGCCACTCTTGAATGCTGATCGGTACATGGTCCCTAACAAGAACTCCGGCTTGATTTGTAAATTTGCGGCGAGTGCTCTTTGGGATGCTCCGGTTCACCATTAGCCTTAAATGCCGTGAGGGCTAACCTGCCCTCGCCCTTTAGCACTTTCGTCGGGCCTCGTTTTGTTTTAACAGACTTGCTCGATGATCCAGAAGGCTAAAAGAAAAAATTATTCGTTAATAAGTGCAATACAAATAAATGAATGCATCTACGGATGAACATAGACTTGATACATAAATATACACCTCGCCGGAGTTTGTTATGGACACTTCGTTGTCTCTTCTAATTTGTTCAGACTCAAGTCCCTCGCCGAAATCATTCAGAAAGTCTTCGAACTCGTTGTCATCTCCATCGGGTTCCGTACCACGGGCACTCTCATAGATCAATTTCTGCACCGCTTCTTCCCCCTCCTCATCTCGGACGAAGGTGCCGTCCTCCATACCTCAATGTCACTACAAAATTAAGAAAGCAATTATTTCATTCATCATATCATGATCATAACAATTCAAATGAAGAAAGCAAAAAACCCTAACGGACCGCCACGGACTCGGCTATTTCTCGACCCTAACTCTATGTCGCGGTGGCACCGCCACGGACTCGGCTTGATCATGACTTCATGAGTCGTTTAATTTCTTACGAGTTGCAGATTTAGAGCTTCTCAATGGATTCGTTTCTATTTTTTCGAGCACCAAAGGTTGATGGGCGGCGGCCACGACATGGGTGGCGGCCACAACGGCGGCGTGAAGGGGTTCGTGTCGAACCTTGTTGGCGGCAGCAAAGGCCACGGGTACCGGTACGGCCAGCGGGGTCACGACGGCTACGGCAGCAGCTACGGACACGGCGGCTACGAGCAGGCTAGGGGTACGGCGGCCATGGCCAACAGCACGGCGGGTATGTGCAGCAGGGGCACGACGCCTACGAGCACGGCTACGGCGGCGGGCATGTACAACAGCACGGCCACGGGCACGGCCACGAGCACGGCCACGGCCACGGCCACGGGCACGGCCATGGCCACGGCCATGCCGCCGGCCACGGGCACGGCCATGGCCACGGCCACGGCCACGGCCACGTACAGCAGCACGGCGGCCACGGGCACGGCCACGGGCACGGGCACGGCCATGGGCAAGGCCACGGGCACGGCCACGGGCACGGCCATGCCGCCGGCGCCTACCCTCCGCACGGCCACGGGCACGTCCAGCAGCACGGCGGCCACGGGAACGGGCATGCCGCCGGCGCCTACCCTCCGCACGGCGGCGCGGCATTTCGTCGAACAGGCCACGGGCGTGCGTGAGGGGAGGCCGCCAGCAAGCGCGGCACGGCAGTCGACGCGCGCGCGGGCTCCTCCCGGCGAGGCGCGCGGCGGCCAGGGAGGCGAGGCGAGGGAGGCGAGGCGAGGGAGGGAGAGGAGGCCGGTCCTCACCTCGGTTGCCGGCGCGGGGAGAGGTGGAGCGGCGGGCGACGCGGCGACGACGGCGACCCGGCCTGCTCGCTCGCGCGCGACGGTGGCGTGGCGCTGCGGGCAACGGCGACGGCGGCGGCGCGTGGAGCTTTGGGCGATGGCGACGGCGGCGGCGCGTGGAGCTGCGGGCGGCGGCGCGGGCGACGGCGAGCTCGGGCCTGTGTGCGCGCGGCGGTGCTTGTTTTTTGGCAAAGTTGGCCACGCGCCTAAGTGTTAACACAGGGGAGGGGCCTTTGGTACCGGTTGGTACCACCAACCGGTTCGTACCGGTTGGTGGTACCAACCGGTACCAAAGGTTTTTTTTCGTTTTTCTTTTTCTTTTGTTGTTTCTGTTGTTTTTCTTTTGATGTTTCTTTTTCTTTTATTTTTCTTTTGTGTTGCTTTTCTTTTCTGTTTCTGTTTCTGTTTCTTTTCTTTTCTATTTATTTTTTCTATTGCTTTTCTTTTCTATTTATTTTTTCTATTGCTTTTCCTTTTCTTTTCTGTTTCTTTTCTTTTCTATTTTTTTTCTATTTCTTTTCCTTTTCATTTCTGTTTCTTTTCTATTTCTTTTCTATTTCTTTTTTTAATTCGTTTCTATATCTTTTCTATTTCTTTTCTACTTCTTTTCTTTACTCCCGCCACGATTCCGTCCGCGCGGGAAAGTTTCCCGCCCCGACGTCGCGCGGGAAACTTTCCCGCCACGACGCCGCGCGTGGGAGAAAAAAGGCGAGAAAGAAAGGGCGGGAATAAAATTTTATTACGATTGAACTCGAATTAAAAGTACATGGCCAGATTTGACTGTTGGAGTCATTCGGTCATACTCGTGCCTAGCCCTATAGTAGTCGCCACTGTAGTCATCGTAGTCGCCGTCATCATCGTCGCTGGCATCGGGGTCGCGGTAGTCCAACCTCGGCGGGAGAGCACGCGTGGGCTGGGACTGAGGGTAGCGCAGGCGGGGGCCACGGTAGGCCATGACGCCCTGGAGAGTCCGGCCGCGCCACCACGGCCCGACGGCCGGCCTCGTTGAAGTTCGAAGGAGGCGGGCCGCCCTCCTCGTGCACGGCAAGCGCCCTCTCACGCCGATTGATGAAGAAGCTTTCCCAAGTCGGGCTGTAGTCGGGATGCCACCGGGGATTCCTCCGCTGCTGCGGCGTGAGCTCGAAGTAGTAGTGGTTCGTGATGGCCATCTCGCGCACCACACCTAGAGGGACCGGAGGGACCGGTACGCCTCCGACGCTCGGCAACCAGCCGGTCGGGACGCGGTACCCCGGCGGGCAGGGGTAGTTCGAGGCGCAAAGCGCCTCCGCCTCCCGGGGGGTTAGAGATACGATGGATGCCATGGGAGAGAATGATGAGGTTTGCGAGATATGAGTCTAGATGTGATATGTAAATGGAGGCCAAGCCTACATATATATAGTGAAAAAATGGCGGGATGACGGAGGCGGAAAGACAGAGGCGGGAACCGGTGGAAAGCGCGGGAAGAAAATAGGCGGGAACGCAATGGCGCGGCAAACCTTTAGTACCGGCTGGTGGGTGCAACCGGTACTAAAGGTAGTTTTTCTGTCATGTAACAAAACTGTCGGTGGGATAAGGACGCGTGGGTAACCTTTAGTACCGGCTGGTGGGTGCAACCGGTACTAAAGGTGGTTTTCTGTCATGTAACAAAACTGTCGGTGGGATAAGGACGCGTGGGTAACCTCTAGTACCGGCTGGTGGGTGCAACCGGTACTAAAGGCTGTCGGCGAGGATAAGGACGCCCTGCTCGATGAGATAAAGCATGTAGCGCACGACGCCCTGTCGGAGGAAGAAGACAAAGTAGAAGCAGCGCCGTGCCTATAAAAGGAGCATCGATACGCCATGGCAAGCAGCTCTACAAGCCAACATGGATGGAGAGTTTCATCCCCATGGATGGAGGAAAGGGTTGGGAAATCTCCCGTGGCGGAACTTGTCGAAGATGCCCTTGGTGCACACGCCCTATGGCATCTTCGGAAGTTACGCACTCGGAAAAATTTCCCTGCAAGCCCGTGAAAGACTCCATCTCCTCTAACAATGTTAGGGAAAGGGTTGGAAAATTTCCCGTGGTGGAACTTCTCGAATATGCCCTTGGTGCACATGCCCTATATATGGCATATTCGGAAGTTCCGCCTCGGAAAAATTTCCACTGCAAGCCCGTGAAAGCTACTTAACTAGTAAAACAAGCCAACCATCTCCATTGTTAATATCTTACATACAGTAACATCATTACACAAAAGTGATTTCCATATTGAGATACACAAGTTATGATCCCTATCTAGCTAGTCTTCTGAGTTTTCTTCGTCTGTTTCCCTTTCTTCTGACTGCGACGCAACCATGGACAATCTTCATTATTTAAGATGATGCTTGGGTCAGTTTTACCTTGAAGGGTGGAATATCATCAAACTTATTATAATCTTCTGACATGTCTGTCTTGTCCTCTACTTCCACGATGTTTCTTTTCCGAAAGAACTATGTGCCGCTTTGGCTCATCGTATGATGTGTCCTCTTGCCTTTCTTTTCTTTTTTTCGGTTTGCTAGACATGTCCTTCACATAAAAAACCTGAGCCACTTCACTGGCTAGGACGAATGGTTCGGTGTCGTACCCTAGATTCTTGAGATCCACTGTAGTCATTCCGTCTTCGCGGGTCTACCTGTACCCCGTCTTTCAGGTTGAACCATTTGCACCGGAACAAAGGGATCTTGAAATTAGGTCCATAGTCAAGTTCCCATATCTCCTCTATGTACCCATAATATGTGACCTTGTTCCCATTGCCATCTTCTGCATCAAAGCGGACACCACTAATTTGGTTGGTGCTCTTTTTATCTTGGGCGAACGTGTAAAATGTGTTCCCATTAATCTCGTACCCTTGAAAAGTCGATATAGTCGAAGATGGTTGCTTGACCAACAAGTATAGCTGCTCATCATCAGTGACATTCATGAGACGTGTTTGCAACCAACCGCCGAAAGTCTTCATGTGTTCTCCATCAATCCAATCTTCACGTTGCTCCGGGTATTTAGAGCGTAAGATATCCTTGTGTTCCTCTTTGTACGGAGCCACCAAGATGGAATTATGTAGAAGCTGTGTAGTGTGCTTGAGTGAAAGAATGTCCGTCCATACACGTTGTTGCTTTCTTTCCTAGCGTGCCTTTTCCACGTGAGTCTCCCCTCATAGCGCGATTCAGGAACACCGATCGGCTTAAGGTCGGGAATAAAGTCAACACAAAACTCAATGACCTCCTCTGTTCCATAGCCCTTGGAGATGCTTCCTTACGGCCTAGCACGGTTATGAACGTACTTCTTTAAGATTCCCATGAATCTCTCAAAGGGGAACATGTTGTGTAAAAATACGGGACCGAGAACGCCAATCTCTTCGACCGGGTGAACTAGGAGATGTGTCATAATATTGAAGAAGGATGGTGGGAACACCAACTCGAAGCTGACTAGACATTGCACCACATCCTTCCGTAAATTTTGTAGAGTAAGTGGATTGATCACCTTCGAGAAATTGCATTGAGGAACGCACATAGCTTCACGATGGGTACTCGAACATTTTTCGGCGAAGCCCCTCAATGCAACCGGAAGTAATTGTGTCATAATCACGTGGCGGTCATGAGACTTTAGGTTTTGAAACTTTTCTCTCGACATGTTTATTATTCCCTTTATATTCGACGAGAAACCAGACGGGACCTTGATGCTACTCAGGACTTCAAAAAAGATCTCCTTCTCCTCTTTGGTAAGAGCGTAGCTGGCAGGACCATGATACTTCTCTGGATTCAGGTTGTTTCCTTCGTGGATACTTTACTGGTCCTGACGTGCATCCGGTGTATCTTTTGTCTTCCCATACACGCCCAAGAAGTTTAGCAGGTTCATGCAAAGATTTTTTCGTCACGCAAAGTTTAGCCTAAGGGTTATTTTTGTCGAATTTGCCCTTCAGGGGGCGCCCTGGCCTCAGCCCTGATTGTCCGAGATGGGACATGTTGGGGTCATTACTGACCTCAGCCGTCTTGTCAGGTATGGCCGTGAGCCGGCCGGCGCTGTCTTGTCTGCCAACTCTTGTCGCCATCGACATGTACGGAGCATGGACTTTATTTGGTTGGCTTGTTTTTCTCTTCCCTTCCCCCGCTTTCCAAAGTACTAATATGATAGCTGACCAAGATATGGAGATGACCACGTCGTGATTTGCCTAATTCGGTATCCAAAACAAATACTACTTACAGAAGGAATCATATCTGTGGATTGATGACCTCAGCTATGATGTCACCATATATATGCAATACGAACCCGACTTTGCTCTGGCTGCATGCAATACAAAACCGGACTTTGCTGTCCGGCAGCACCAACTTTGTTTGAAGGCTGTACGAATCAAGATGGCTTTGGATCTGCAAACGCGGTGGATTGAATCTCTTTTTTTTTCGAGGTTGACGGGGGAAATCCCACCGCTTGTTGCATTAGCCTAGGAGGCTCAAGTTCTTACAAACAGATTGGAGAAATACGAGGGCTACAAGGGAGAGAAGACAGAAAAAATACAGAAAAAACCTACTAGAAACAGGTAACACGGGGGAGGTTAGCATACGAAGCCAACCGACCCCCCCGGGAGGCAAGCATCTCAAAGGACGAGCACCACGACTTGGCACGACGAGCGACGGGCGACGGCGAAGGACCTGCAGAACCGAGACCAAACACAGTCGAAAGGCGTCGGATAGCCGAGACTGGGGCGGCGACACCGGTGTGCCGACACCGTGGTCGAATGGCGATGCAGAATCGAGTCACGCCACAAGGCGCGAACCAGAGCAAAGTCACAACCAGACCGCTGCCTTGAGGGCCTCAAGCCGTCCGCCAGGGAGGCCTCCGGTGAGAACCTCGACACCGAAGGAGAGCAGCCCAGAGGAACGGGCAGCGGAATACATGGACACCAGACATGGGCACACGAAGAAGCATCACTGGCACGGTCGAAAGGCGTCGGATAGCTGAGACCGTGCGACGACACCGGTGTGCCGTCAGCGAAGCCGAAGAGCGTTGTGCCGCCGAGACCAAGCACAGTCGAAGGGCGTCGGATAGCCGAGACTGGGGCGACGACACCGGTGTGCCGCCCTCGTGGTCGAAGGGCAACGCAAGCCGAGGCCACCCCGGGACGTCTAGGCAGCCCCGCATGGGCCACCATGCACAATAGCCAGCCCCGGAAGGATACTCCCCAAGGGCCGGCGGGAACACGAGAGGCACATCTGTCCGACGCGTGCGAAGCTCCAGAACGGTGCCTCCAAGGAGGAATAAGACGCGGAGAGCGCCGTCACCGCCAGTTCCAGACCATGCCCGGAGCAGAGATTTCTCTCGGAGAAGGCACGCACGTCGGGACAGGCCGACCTACCCCGCACAGCGGAAACCACGACCAAGGTGGACACGGGCCACCGGTGCGGCGATGGCCGAACCACGAGATGGTCCAATCAAGACGGGAGCGCAGCCGGCAGGCCCTGGCCCAGACCCCTGGCCTCCATAGCCAGAACCATGGGGAAGGATGACCGGCGAGGCAGGCGCCCGCCGACAAGGGTGGCGAAGCACAGGACCACGCGACGAAGGCCTCCAGGGCGCGACGCGCAGGAACTCGCGCCGCCGGCGCAGGGGCCGAGCGCGCCAGTAGGCCCTCGAGAAGGAGCACATCCGCGGGTGGATGAGCATGGGGGCGACGAAGCCGAGCACGGCCGGGCCGGCGGCGCACCTGGGCACGGCCGGGCCGGCGGCACACCTGGGCACGTGAGGAAGGGGAGGAACATGGGGGGATTTGGATTTTTGGGGGGAATCGAGCCGGGGGTGCTCCCCATCGCCTCCGTCCGCCGTGGGACGGCCTCCTCCGGCAGCAGCGGGGGCAAAAGGCGAGGTTGGGGAGGGGGTTGTGGCGGCGGCGCCTCTCTATTGAATCTCTAGGTCCCACACTATAATTAACGTTGTAGATTATAGTATTTAGCCTATGTAGACCAACCCGGTTATTTGTTTACCTCTTGTTTTAATGATACTGTATAATAAAATAGATGCAGAATTCTATAGGGAGGCGCCGCACCGCGCTCTCTCATGTGGCGCGCCACGATTTGGGAAAAAACGCATTGCTCGTGTCCTCCAACAACCGCTCACACCTTATCCCCTCGATCGCGCTTGCACCTTATCTCCTCACGAGTTTCTCTGAACCACACAATCTCTTTCTATCTCTCTCTCTCTCTAAGACCACCACGGGAAGTAGCGCCGCGCCGGAGAGTGATGAGAGGAGGAGGCTGACATGGGTATGCCCTATCGGGTGTACACCGTTGATATCCTTGGTAAAGATTCAGGAAGAAGCTCATGAAACCCATCATGAAATAGAGAACCTGGAGGCGCCCGAAGCCCAGGAACCAAGCGTGGAGAATAAGGAAAGGCCCATCTAGGAGCCGACATACATATAGCCTTATCCAAATAATTGTAACCGACCCGGAATTGGACTGCGGGACCCGATCTCTCATATAAAGGATGGAAGGAGTCAACCGGGGGAGAGGAGATCAACTCATAGCACAATCGCTGTAACCCTAGATTTGTTCTTGCAATACGGCGACTTTGCCTTTTCATCAAATAATCATCGGACCACCTTGTTTGTCTGATAAGCCGATGAAATCACTAGCGCACCTCTTTTCCTGAAACCCAAGTCCATAAGCATGGGCATTGCCGAGGTTAACCCTCGTCAATTGGCGCCATCTGTGGGAAATCTGGGCATTGGAGTCATGAATTTGACGGCTCCTTCTTCACCAAGCAACGACTCGACGATTGCCGGCTGCCAGACCCGTTTCGGCTCCATCGATTTTCATCCACACCCGCCCGCCTTGCTCCCGGCCATCGACAACCTCGACCGGGGGACAGATCTGATGATCAGAAGTTTCAACTTTTGTGTCGGGTCGCAAGGTACTTTTCGCCTTTCAGATCCGATCTATTCGGATCCTTCAGCGGTGAGCTCCATACCAAGCCGCAACATCAATATCGTCCAGTCGGCTCCACAAGCGGGGCAAACTCGCCGTCAACCTTCGTGAATAACTGCGACTCCGTCACAAGTTGGGGATCTCGCCGATCTTTCCGACGGCGTCTCCTCGGACTATGAAGGCAAGCTGCCATCAGCTCTAGCACTTCAAGACGTGACTCGATGGACATCATCAACTACCAACTCGGCGACAACGTCGACTCTGGGATAAGGAAAGTTGACTTATACCCTCATATTTGCACTAATAACCTTTACCTAGCATGTCACCAGGTATGCGCGATCATCGCGGGTGCATCTAGGACAACAGTGTCAGAAGAATTCGACTCCCTTGGCAATCCTGTGGTGGACCCTGACAATATCGCCATGACCAGAGGCAGGGAGCGGCGTGCTCCCCCCAAAGGAAACCGCAACGAGGATCGTGAAGTCGAAGGTAACCGCGGTGTAAACCGTGAGACCGATGACACACGCAGCGAAAATTGGATCCAAGTTCGGATCCCGCAAGAAACCTGGGACAAGGCGAGGCAAGCCATGAGTGGCGCGGTTCCCATGGCAGCGGATGCAACCCGCGAAGATCTCATGACGTACCGAGTACCTACTCCATCGTTAGAGGCAAGAATTGTAAAAGATGCAATGACAACTCGACGAGCGAAGGAGAGCAGCCGATGCGTCGAGTTTGCGGTGGGCAGAGTTATGTTCTATGGGAGCTACAAACGACGGGGCACTGGACACCCGAGGAGGGCTGGCTCTCGGTTGAGTAACATCCCCGCGAATGAAAGGGAATATCGGTGAGAGATCTTGATCTATCCTTCATGTCGGTGGACTCGAGAGGGAATATCGTACCCAAAACACCTCAAGCAGCTCTCGTAGCAGCTCAAACCTACCTGATCGCCACTCAACCAGCTGCCAATGACCCGCGGGCGGCTATCCGCCATTCCACCCTCATCGGCCTCGGCATGGTAGGAGCTTCGCTTGCAGATAAGGAGGTCGTCCCACGACCCGAAAGGTCACCACGCCGTCGCAAATAGCCCGCGGCGTGCACCCGAAGAACGAAGGTCCAACTCGCCGCGCCAAGTACAGTTTAGCGCATGCGATGAAGATGCAAGACATGGCATCACCCAACGAAGAGTCGATAGATCTCGAAATGAGCGCGACAGTCGAAGGAATTCAAGAGAGGACGACTGCGATGACAATGGCGATGATCTCGAAGCATGCGGCGCTAGTTACTTTACCCGACGGGTTCGCAAAACGCCCGTACCAAAAGATTTCAAACTCCTAAATGATCGCCTTAAGTATGATGGTCTTCAGGAATCCGAGGCGTGGCTGAGTGACTACTTGGAAACCGTCAAAATACAGGGTGGCACGAAAGCCACCGCCATGCAAAGCCTGTAGCTGCACCTGAGTGGAGCAGTAAGATCGTGGCTCAGGAAACTACCCGAAGAACCTATCAGCAGTTGGGATGACCTGGAGGATAAGTTCATCCGCAACTTTAGATCCACCTACAAGCGACCCGCATCCATCGAGGAGTTGAGGGCGTGCGTGCAGAAATCCGGTGAGTCAACCTGAGGTTGGGTGGTTAGACTGGTAGAAAAAGGGCCTTTAGTCCCGGTTGGCAACGGGCTTTAGTCCCGGTTGCGCAACCGGGACTAAAGGGTCGAGACTAAAGGCCCCCCCTTTAGTCGCGGTTGCTTACGAACCGCGACTAAAGGCCCGTCCACGTGGGCGCCAGGCGTCCGTCGGGCAGAGGACCTTTAGTCGCGGTCCGCCTGGCCAACCACGACTAAAGGCCTCCGCGGGTTTAGGGTTTTAGCCCCCCCCCCCCCCTAAATCTGGTTTCTTTTTAATTTGTATTGTTTTATTTCTTTTATATTTTATTTTGTGTTTTATTTTAATTTTGAAGAAGTTTCAGTACACATATTCTATGCTACTATATACATGCATATGAATGTACAATTTCATACAAGTTTGAAATTGGAAACAAGAAGAATTCAAGAGGAATATACAATATATATATATTCAATCTCGGATGACCATATACAACTTCGAACAAGTTTCCATACACAATTTACGCCATCAGAAGTTCTTCGTCCTCGTAATAGTGTTCTCCTTTAGGATGGAGGACTTCCCTCATCAAAAATCCTGCTAGTTCCTCTTGAATTGGTCGGAAGCGAGCTTCTGGACTAATCGTCTTCCGCAAGTTATTCCTCAACACGTTGCTATCCGACGGCTTCCGCTCAGAGGTGTGTCTCCGGATGAACTCACAAACATAGTATCCACATAGATTGGTCCCCGGTGGCTGAATATCCACATTAAGTAACCTTCTAAAATCTAGCTCTTTTTTGAATTCACCGACCGTTTCATCTGAGAACCGTCTCCAAACCCTACAGGGCAAAGAAAATTAAATGAACAAGGGAGTTATTAGTTACTTGATATTACGAAATGAACGAAAGAGGCCAATCGATATAGAGCGCAAATGATTGAAAATAATTACCTTTGCAGCATATTTCTCATGTTGACCCAAAGCTTTGAATCCATATTCAGAGAGTCCATGATGAGAACTCTGGAGGTGTGAAATTCAATTACTAGCGTAATCCAGGTGAAACCTCGCGGACACGTTACATACACAGTCATGCATAACTCATCGATTAGACATACCATGCATGGAGTAAACAAAAGAGAATGTCCTCAAGACAGAAACACTCACCCAAAATGGTAAGGAAATAGAATTTGACTTTTGAGTTGCTGCTTTGTAAGAAAATCCCACGAGTCTTTCTCCACGTCGTGGGGGAATCTTTCTAACACATATCCATTAACGATATGTGGGTCAATGAACCCAACATCATGGATGTTCCTTTTCTGCATTCCCCAATCTTCATTCTGCATAATAGCGTACACAACAATATAGTTAGTACAATATATATAGTGCAGACAATGAACGAGATGAGGTAGAAATAAATCACTTATAGAATGTAGCAACTGATGATAGATTTGTCGAGCTCGCGCAGATTGAACAGCTGGAACAATTCACTCATATGAACTTGTTACATAGTAATGTTTGAAGTGATGCTCATGTCTAACTTCCGCATAAATATATTCTTTGCCGGCCTTATTTTTTATGAAACCCTTGTACAAACGTAGTAGATTTCTCATTTGTGCTCGGTAGACTCTCTTCCCGCGCGAGGCTCGACGAGAGGCCCATTCGGCACATATGTAAATGCTACCTCACTCATTGGCGCATCCTCAAGGCCTAACACTGCACGAAGAGTCATACCGAACTCGGCCGCTTTTTCTTTGGCACCCGCTACAGTCATTCCCTGTTCTTCCGCAGCTTCCTTGATAGCGGGGTCCATTAGTTCAAAGTCCTTATCCATATCGGCTCTGAAGGACAATGTCATAGCATCCGGACCGGCGGCTTTCACTATGAGCGGGGGGATCGATTGTTTATTTTGTTCCCCGAGCTGGGCAACTTATTTCCCGCTTTTTTACTTTCTTCTCCTCCAAGGCTTTCTTCTCCTTCTCCGCCAAGGCTTTCTTCTCCTTCAATATTTTTGCTTGACTACGAAGTTCACGTTCATAGTCGTCGAGCATATTCTTCTCGGCTTGGGACGGTGTCATCAAAAATGACTTAGCCCACTTCTTTTCCTTCTCGGAAATATCGGCTTGGGCTCAGTGCTCTCTTTTCGCCTTCATATCCGCCTTCCATTTCTCATGGTGAGCAGCCGCGGCCACGTTGGTTTCCTCGTCACTACGTTCCCAAGGCCTTGGGATGAGAGGCTTCGATGATGGCTCCGGTACCTTTGTGGTCTTAGGTACATAAGGGTCCGGGTTAATAGTCCGGGAGGAGGTTGCCTTGTTGTCCGCTTGCTTCGCTTCTTCGCCGGAGGTGGATTGGGGGCGGCGTACCCGCCGAGGAGGACCGGGGGCGGCGGCTGCTCACCCGCCGGAGGTTGTGGATTTGGGGCGGCGTCCGGCTGACGTGAAGGAGGTGTAGGTGAACCACCACCACCACCACCACCGCCACCACCACCACCACCGGAGGGGGGTGGACTTGTTAGCCTTGGCGCCTCGCCTGGAAACACTATGTACTTCTTTTTCCATAGAATGAACTGGCGCTTGACATCTCCAAGTCTTCTCTCCCTTCGGGTGTAGCATAGTCAATCTCCAGGTCCTCAAACCCTTGGACTATGTCTTCCACCGTGACACGAGCATAGCCATCTTCAATGGGGTTGTTGTGGTGGAGTGCTCCAGGTGTACAGGGTAAAGCACAGCCGGTAGCTACCTTCATGGAAATGTTCCCCACTGGATAATGCAGATCACATTCTTTCATCTCCTTTACATCATCCACGGGGTAGTGAGGCTCCGGTGCACGAATCTCGATCGTCGGTGCATTAGCACCAGCCGAGGTGAAGGGTGCATTAGCACCAGCCGGGGCCAGCAAGGGTGCATTAGCACCAGGCGGGGCTTCCGTGGAAGCCACGCTGCTTCTCCGCTGCTGGCTTCCGAGATCTTCATGCGGCCCTGCAAGCACGATCTTTCTTTTACTAGTTCATTCACCATCTGCTTCACCTCATGGAGTTCCGATGCCAACTTCCCCACAAGATCCGCATCCCGATCCGTCTTTCTCTTACGGCTTCGTAATCGGTACGGGTCATTGTCCCGGGAAAACCCTACTTTCCACGGAATGGCGCCTTTGCCTCGTACACGTCCCGGGTGTTCACGATTCCCGAGGGCAAGTGTCGGCGCTGTCGTTCTCTCTGTTGAACCTGATCTTCCCCTCTTGAGCTAGGGTCATTGCGTCAATAAGGGCTTGGGTGGGTTTAAACGCTTTCTTCCGATGAACACACACCCTCTGTCTCCGGGTCTAGCTGTTAGAGATATGCCCAAGAGGCAATAATAAAGTGGTTATTATATATCTTTATGTTTATGATAAATGTTTGCATACCATGCTATAATTGTATTAACCGAAACATTGATACATGTGTGTTATGAAAACAACAAGGAGTCCCTAGTAAGCCTCTTGTATAACTAGCTTGTTGATTAATAAATGATCATAGTTTCATGATCATGAACATTGGATGTTATTAATAACAAGGTTATGTCATTAGATGAATAATATAATGGACACACCCAAATTAAGCGTAGCATAAGATCATGTCATTAAGTTCATTTGCTATAAGCTTTCGATACATAGTTACCTAGTCATTCGACCATGAGATCATATAAATCACTTATACCGGAAGGGTACTTTGATTACATCAAACGCCACCGACGTAAATGGGTGGTTATAAAGGTGAGATTAGGTATTCGGAAAGTATGAGTTGAGGCATATGGATCAACGAGTGGGATTTGTCCATCCCGATGACTGGATAGATATTCTTCGGGCCCTCTCGGTGGAATGTCGTCCGATTAGCTTGCAAGCATGTGACTTGGCCACAAGAGATGACATGCCACGGTACGAGTAAAGAGTACTTGTCGGAGACGAGGTTGAACAGAGGTATGGAGATACCGATGATCAAACCTCTGGACAAGTAAAATATCGCGAGACAAAGGGAATCGGTATCGTATGTAAATGGTTCAATCGATCACTAAGTTATCGTTGAATATGTGGGAGCCATTATGGATCTCCAGATCCCACTATTGGTTATTGGTTGGAGAAGAGCATCGACTATGTCTGCATAGTTCGCGAACCGTAGGGTGACACACTTAAGGTTTGATGTCGTTTAAGTAGATATGGAATATGGAATGGAGTTCGAAGTTTTGTTCGGAGTCTCGGATGGGATCCAGGACATCACGAGGAGTTCCGGAATGGTCCGGAGAATAAGATTCATATATAGGAAGTCACTTTCCAAGTTTGGAAATGATCCTGTGCATTTATGGAAGGTTCTAGAAGGTTCTAGTAAAGTCCGTAAGAAATCACCATGGAAAGTGGAGTCCCGGAGGGACTCCACCTTACATGGCCGGCCAAACCCTAGG
>NC_061509.1:35511009-35595220 GCF_022539505.1 Lolium rigidum
ATGCACTTATACCAAACATGTTTGGTTCAATTGCATGAGAAGAATGAACCTACAGAATCAGGTGCAGCAGCAAAACACCAAGAGAGATGGTCTACGGAGGCAAGGAAAAGGGTGAGGAAGTGTGACAGACAATGTTTTGACACTCTCATAATCCTAACTTCTTGGACACTATGGAAACAAAAAAAAATGCAAGAGTTTTCGGTAATGTTCACAGGCAACTTAACTCCGAGCAAATAGTTGACTACATCGAACAGGAATCCAAGCTCTGGGAATTTGCAAGGAGAGGAGGGAGTGGAGATCAAGCCCGAGAGTAGGCTTTAGGCGGAGTGTGTGTGTGTGAGAGAGTAGAGTGAGTGTTGCCGTGTTTTGATGTACGCATCAGTTAGTCGGGTTCTTGTAAATTGTGTTCACTTCTCCTTCTATAAAAACATGGCACGCTTTGCACGTGCTCTCGAAAAAATAAAATAAAAATCTAAATTTTCAAAAAAAAGAAATTGTAGGTATTTATAGGATGCGTGATTACAGTTCCTACAATTTTCAGAACCAAATTTGAAACACACACCAACAACAAAAAAAAAAGACAAATATATCCAACATGAATATTGTTGAAAAAGACAGCACAAATTGACACTATTCACATATCAATTTTTTTTTTGGTTTCTCTCTTTGTGTTTCAAATTTAGTTCTGAAAGATTTAGGAATTGTGAACACACATCTTGTGAACACTAATATGTTTTTTTTTGAATTTGTTAAAATCTCAAAGTTATGAATTTTGATAACTGGTATCATGCTATCATTTAGTGGGTGGTATCACTAGATATGTTCTCAGTGAGACAAGTATTCCTGTAAAGGGTGCAGCTAATTGTAGTACAGTCATAATACAACACCTGTGCAAGACTGTAGCGTATGAAGACCAGAGTAAAAAAAAATACAAGCTCGTTTCCTCATAAGAATCACAATCTCTCAAACATAAACAGAGACCTCAAGAAATATGGAAACACAGTGAATAATTTTCTAGTATACATATAGCTGATACGGTGAAATGATACATACTAAAGCAAATCCAGCACACTGTGCCACACCTCATTCTGTTGTACATACACGGCAACTTTGTACGTACACCATGTACGTACGAACGATCCAATTGCGCCGTGGCTTAGTGTAAGTAAAATATACCCAAGCCCAGATGGCTGTTAATTTGTGCCGCAAAAAAATACATACATACATACATACATACAATTCTCCTATAGTTTCTTCTTTGCTGGCTGCGCCAACGCCGCCGGTGGCGTGGGCACGGGCAACCCTGCTGGGGCCGCCACGGCTGGGGCGACGTTGACGGCGACCTTCTGCCCTCCCTCGCAGTGCTTGCCGACGCCGCAGAAGTAGTAGCGTGGGCCGGGCTCGGTGAGCTTGATGATGGTGGGGCCGAGCTGGTACCGCATGGTGACGTTGTTCATGCTGCATTTATCGAACAGCTCCTTGGTCGGCACCTCCACGATGTCGTACACCCCGCTCCGGTACAAGAACACTGCAACACACAAACCAAACAGTTGCAACAAAAAATAGATTGGACAGAATGGTTGGAAGGGGAACATATACATCCCCCCGTGTTGCATCTTGAGATGCACACATCAGATCGAAAATGGGAGACGGTCGAAATTGTGGCTTACTGAGCTTGTCGCCGACGTGGATGTCCCGGGTGCGAGCCCAGTCCGCGTAGTAGGTCTGGTTGGGGGCGATGGTCCACCCCTTGCCGGCGCCGACGATGTGGAACACGCCGGCGGAAGAGCCGACCAGGGAGGCCACGACGACCGAGAGGAGCAAGAAGGAGAGGTGGACCTTGCTGGCCATTGTTCTCAACGCGGGGCTATCTCACTCTCTTCCTTTATTGATCCGGTTAATTAGTTTCTTCCTCCCTTGGCCTGAAGAGGGTCCTTCCCTTTCCTCCCCTGCGTGGAAGAAAAGATTGTAATGGCGTTGTATGGAGGTGCTAGGTAGCTAGGAGGCCTTGTGGGGAACCCATGGCGAGCTGCCTATTTTTGTTACTGGTCCCTGTCTCTCTTCTCTAATATTGGCAAGTGTTTATGCATAGACGCTACAACCAAAAATGTGTGCGTACCTGTGCTACTGCTATGTTTGGCTGGTTTGGTGGTTCAAAGAAGGCAATCTTGAGACAGGAAGACAGTCTGGTAATTGAAATATATACAATCAAAATCCCTTAACGAGGATTGGAGGGTAAATCTGGTGCCAGCAGCCGTGGTAATTTCAGCTTCAATAACGTATACTTAAGTTGTTGCAGTTAAAAAAAAAAACTCATGGTTAGACTTTGGGCCGGTCGGCTGGTCTTCGGCAAGGCAACATAGTGTCAGACAGGGAACAAACCTTGAGGTAGGAGAGTTGATAGGCAGATGCATTGCATAATATTATGTTCCCGTCCATACGTGATGCAATTTATATTCAGTGTATGCCTGCTACCTGAAAATGCAGTTAATTCAGTGCTCGTCTGATGTCCGAAAATTTCTCCGAGAGGGTACTGAACATTGGTTTTCTCTGCTCTTAGCTTGCATAGTTGCATCCAGTTTGTCCCGGCAAATGAACTATCGCTTCTTGCTTCACTGGTCTTATTAGATTCAGAAACGACAGCGGTGTGTGTCGTTGATACGATTTTTTATTTAAAAATATTTGGACTTAATCCTACTAGGCCTAAGTCTGAAGACGGTGTTAGACTGTTAGTACAGTTTTCCTTCACATTAAATCAAGTATTTATCTATGAAAATCACGGCACCTATGATAGCAATACGTTTTCTGGCAGTTGTACGTAAATATTAGGAACAAGCAACCTTTGATTAATCTGAATTGCACGGCCGGAATCATCTTTCTTCTCTTCAACAGCAACACATTTTGCTATATATATACAGTAAGTAATATATTGCTCTAATTAAATAAAGGGAGTACAAAAAATAGGCATAGACAGACTCTTCCTCGTTGCATCACTCACTCTCACACACATCAGATGCATGATTAGCTCCTTCGAACAACAATGTCGACCTTCAGCACACATCATGCTAGACTGTTAGTCACTGCATACCAAAACTGGGTTGGTCCCTGTGAGATATGGATCGCGCAGACTTATCATGTAAGGTTCTAGCTCAAAAGCACAACCAGTTCGAGGATATATATTACACGGCCCTTGGAGCCCCTAAATCTGTACAGACACCTAGCCCTAGGCCGTCCTTGAGATGCTGACTAGCAAGTACTATGTCAAAGCGGCTTCCTAACACAGTTTACCTTTCAGAATAGCCGAGGCCTTTCCTACCCCCTCCAGTTGCACACTTCACTGGTGGAGTCTCAAGCAAACAATACCAATAGTCGGCAGTTGCAGGTTGCTTGAACTGAACAACTGTGTATTTCAACCGCTCGGATGGCTCGGCCTTATTTGTCCATTGACAAGGCAGAATGGTCGATAGGGAATATACAGTCACCGAAGCATCACCAAGACAGCATCACAACCGCAGCACCCAGATCTCATTCTGTAAATTTCTCTGACAGCTTGTTCAAACAAGCTCAAGAACTTTAATGCTCCCACTAGAGTTGGCAGCCACCACCATATTTGACCTCCCTCTCCAGCAGACGCTCGACACAAATTGCTGGTTATCATCGTTTGTCTCTTGTCCAGTTATTGGGTCGATCGAACCAAACTTATGAGAAGTTATTGGCATGGGAAAGGTTTTGTAGTAAGAATATACCTGCAAACGAACACAAGTACATGAGTTCTGGTACTGAAGGGTTTATTAATAGCACACTTCAATTAATCCGCTAGACATATATAGTTGTGAAATGAGTTTCAGATTTTTGAAGTGTTTGATGCATGAGATTTTCCACGTTAAACCATCAAGATAGCATAATCTAATCTCATCGTCCCAAACAGAAAAAATATACCATGACCACATCGACACTAGAGGGTTTGATGATTAAGTAAGGTTGGGAAATGAGGGCTATAAAAGCGTGAAGTTGGCGGGAACAGTGGGGAGCGTGAGACCATGTTTTTTTTATGTGGGACAATAAGGTACATGGAAACTGCAAAAACAATGGAAAATTTACAGCTTCACCAGGGCATCAAATTTGCTTAACAATGGCTGCTACAACAAAAGGTTTCCACCAAAGAGAACACAATAAGCTTAACATGTTTCGATTAAAGAAAGTTCAGTGCTAGCATGACAAGAAAATATATGCATTCAATATAATACTCACTTCGTTGTTTTCAGAACCACACGTTATGTATCCATCATGAACAGATAATCCGACAAAATTCTGCAGGAGAAACTTAGTGAGGTTGATAATACACCAACTCGGAAAATGAGTTACCAAAAGAGAGAAAGCAATAATTTAGCAAACATTTTATACCTTCTCGTTGGTATGACCACTCAATGTCAGACTGCAAGCATTAGTAGATAAGCCACTGGAATTAGTCTGGTTGAGATCCCATATCTTCAAGGTGTTGTCAGTTGATGCAGATATAAGCGTTTCTGGATCCAAGAATCTTACATAGCTGACAGCTTTCCCATGTCCAGAAATGGTACACCAGGGGATCCTAGTATGCCTCAGATCATAACAGTATGTCTTGTAATCAGCTGAGCCAAAAGCTAACATGCGAGAGGAGTATGGAGAGAACTGTACACAGCATACGTTGGCCACATTTCTTATTGTATCAACGCAATTTTTCTGGTAACAGCAACAAGACATAACTTGCATTAGAGAAAATGATAATATTAATGGAATGTGCAAAAAAATAATATTTCAAAGAGCGAGATTGGTGTTTGTAATTGAAGGCATAGTGACTCTTGCTGCTTGGCAACGGTCAAACGCACAGATGTTAATAGCAGTTGTCCACTGTTCAAATTTAATTTGGCTGGTTATTCTGAAAAGCAGGCCATCAAGGGTCTGGCAAAAATGAATGAGTTTTGGATCCAGCACATCTGGCCCAACATGCATTTCTGAGCCATTAGGCAGCCCAGCCCAGTAAGGTCAATTTTTGAAATACTGAGCCTAATTAAGACGATCCCGGTGTAATTGGAATAGAACAACTTATGTAGCTAAGTAATATACCTGGTTAATACTCCACACTTTCACACAACAGTCGTCACTCCCACTTGCCAATTTAGTTGGATCCACCTCTGAGAAACTCACAGACCAAGCTCTTTTCCGATGCTCGGTAAACTGTGTGAATCCTTGGCCAGTGCTTGCATCCCATAGCTGCATTTCACGGAGATAAAGTGATCATTAAACCAGTGGAAAAATTAAGTAAATAATGTCTGGTGCATTTCCAGGTAAGCATGCAAAAGAAGTAATGACTCACCACACAACCAAAAGAAACAAATGAACATAACTGTGGGAAGCAGCTAAAAGTGGAAAATGTTTTAATGAGCACGGAAATTTTCTTTTATAGGAATGAGTACATAGTGTTGGATGTTCATCAAACCTAAAGCTTTCCAAGCATAGCCTGAATGCTGAAGCTCACTGATTCAACTTTAAATTACTTCTCTAGAATAATAGAATTGTCTGTGATGTTCCTCACAAATCACAACCAATTAACCATAATGATAACAAAGAAACTAACCCAAAAATAAAAGAAATAGGCATAACAGACAGCAAATTGTCTTGCCCACAACTAACATTATAAGGATACTAGCGCAATTCCTTTATTAACATTGAAATTCCTTCCATATCTCATCTCTCGGTATCGTGCCCCTTTTTAAAGAGGTAACCTTTCCACGTGTACACTTTCTAATATATGGACAACAGATAACACAAGATTTCATGGGGCGTCCTTGACCAGGAGTAGCATGTAGGATCAATGGCTGCAGCTTTAGTTAACGCGGCCATATATCTTGGTCAATTTGCATGGCATGAACCAACGGTGTAAATTCCCCAATCTCAAGCTATGCATGCGCGTTCGGTACTCATCCATCTTCATCGGCAACGACAGCCAAAGCGCCCATGGATACACCAACCTCTGCACACACACGTACGCACGTCAATGTTACCTCTGTCCATATCTTGTGAAGGGGCTTGTGATCGCCTTGGCTGTCACGGATGGAGTGGAGATGCAGTTAATCGATCTTCTCTCGCTTGATCTCTCCCAAGATCTGGACGCGATTAGAGCTCATCAAAGAGGGCCGGGCACATAGGCTCCTAGCGGTAGTTCCGTGACAATACGGGGATTAGCTCCGCCCTGTTGCTTGGGATGAGCAGCAGGCGGTCGAGGCCATCAGCAAGCAAGCAGGTCGCAGCGGCCTCCAATAGTCAACCACGAATATTCGTCAGCGGACGGCGCGGACTTGCTTGTCTCGGTCGACGGCCGCGAGCAGGTCGCAGCGGCCTCCAATACAGTCAACCACGAATATTCGTCAGCGGACGGCGAGGACTTGCTTGTCTCGGTCGACGGCCGCAACACAGGCCAGTGCCAACTTGCTTGCCTCCGTCGACACGGCAAACCCTCCGCTTGGACGCCATCTAGGCTGGATAATCGACGTGGTCAGGTGCGTGTATAAGTAGAGGGTTGGCTTGCCCCAGGGGATGAGAAGAACAAGAGATTGGGTCGGGCACGCCAGGGAATAGTACCACATTGTTAACACGACAGGAGGGAGTGCTCGCGGGAGGACGACGTACTTCCCTGGTTTTCTTGGTTTTCCTCAGATTTTTGTGGAAGTCGATCGAACGAAACGTTGCCACTGGTTTTTTTTTACGTACGACGGCTTTTTCACGTATGGACACCACCGATTGCAAACTAATAGTAAAGAAAGATGGTGCCAAAATCCACAGAACACTACCATAACAATCAGTACTATGCTAGATCCAAAGTACACAGCTGGTACTTAAGTAATAGCAGAAAACCAAATTGTCCACGATATGTATATGAAGCTCACTAAATCAAACAAATGCTGTAAAGCTAAAGAAAAGAAATGCAACGAAAATGAAGGAAATATGCCACGTTGGTCATACAGATAAGTTTTACTTACAGATTAGGAAAAAAATCATGCGATGAGTATCTGGGCGAACATATAACGGCATAGCACATCCATTAGATACATACCTGAACAGTGCCATCATAGTCTGTTGATGCCAAGTAGTTCTTTATATAGTTGTTCCAAGAGACACAACTAAGCTTGGACTTACTAGGCATCTCTACTAAAGGATAATGAATGTCAACACGATCATTCAAAAGAGCATCGAATTCAAATATTTTGATTTTCTTTGAAACCCCAGCAGTAGCAAAATATTCTTCATCTCGGTCAAAACTCAAAGAGCAGATCACATTTGGCGAGCTAAGTATATCAGCGTTCTTCAAAATCCCTCGTACTTCAAACCTACTATGACGGGCATATTTGCATAGACCATCAAAAAAGCACCCAAGGCGGTCTGTTTGCCCATCCATAACATCGGTGTCACTGTGAAGTTGGGAGAAGTTTTCACGGATCCTCAAAGCATCATTATCAGGACGCTTAATTACATTAGTATCCGATGTGTCAATGGTGGACCTCATGGAGTAATATGCATTTTCAAGCTGCTCCAAATTCCTCATCACCCTCTCCTCGTATATGCTTGACCTGCCTGATGGCAGTATCGCACCTGACAACAAGGCCCCTCCTCTCAAGGCATTTGATGAAATGCCTGGCACATCATTAGAACTTGCCAGTACATCCATGTCCTCTAAAGTGAACCCCATCCTTAACGAGTGTCTTCTATCAGCCTCTACAATATCAGTTTGCAAGCTTGCAAGATCTGCTGATAACTTGGCAGCCTGCATCTCCTTTTCTTCTTTCAGTTGAGAAAGGAAATTTAGTAACAAACCAGATTCTGTGTCGTCCTCATTGACAGCAGCTGGTTCCTTATCTAACAACGACAAATCCCGACCCTCATTTATCAAGTCACATCCTTGAATATCCCTGGCAAAAAGAAGAAAAAAAAATGCTGTTAGATATGAATTGGCGTGGAACTATTTTCTCCAGTCTGCACGTGGTGAAGACTTGTTATATACTTATATTAGACACGAAATAAATTAACAAAAAACTCAAGTCACTGTACAATTATATGAAAATATTTCTAGGAATTAGAGTCAGAGGAATAGCTGCCCTACAGCTACAGATGCATTTATGAGACCAGAAGCAAACAAAGGCAATGCATGTGCAATGAATAGTCAGTTCTCATCATATATTGAAATAACCATGTCCTGCGAGCTCTTCCTTTAACTTGAATGCAACTTTAATCATTCATCAGAATGGTACTCAATGAGCATTTGATTGTATCCAACTAATCAGTTAGTAAAAGCCTTTTTAAAGCTGAGTAGAGATAGAATATGCTCACTTTGCCTTAGGTCGAGAACAAGGATCCGGATGCACTAGCCAAAGGCAGAAGCCAGCCTCTCTGGGACTTTCTGAAAGAAAACTTGGAGGCAGGATCCGATGGCGAAGATCTGACATTGCAGCACAATGCTGCTCCCATGTCTCACAGCAGCAAAACAGCTGTTAAAAGAATTAACTCATTCAATACCTTAACTGTCTGAACATAGAACATATGGAATTACATGCAAACAAGAATAGCTACTAGTGGAATATGATGTAACACTAAGATGCCATATAAGGTGATCATGGTTAACGAGGATAGTGATATGCCTTTTCATACAGCCTAGATCAGCAGGAAATAATAGAATATTCAAACAAAAAATTATTACATATGGTCTCAAACACAATTGCACAATTCAACTAGATATATGTCAAACTTGCAGTAAATATTATAATATAGCAACAGATGCTTCCAGCAATCAGATTGCTGCTGAACAACAGAAAACAGCAGACCAGCCGGACATGCTGTCTAATAAGCAGGAAACACTATGATATGCTAGTGTGAAAATGTTGAAACCTCATAAGTAGATTCTATAATTAACACCACATGGACTAATTAGAACGCTAGAGTAAAACCGTCCAGAAAATGACTTCTTGAGGTGCAAACAAATACTATTCATACTGTCACTTCACTTCTATGAGCATTCGAAGTGTAAAATTCAGAGACCCCTTACAAATCCTATTACAGCCTTTCAGGAAATGTTGTGAAGTAACCAACATACCTCAAATAGAAGAACCCCAAGGCTGTAGATGTTGGATGGGAATGTGCCTTTCAATTGACTGAGCTCTTCTGGGCTTCTGTACCAGCTATCTTCCAGCACCCTCGGTTCAAGTACTGATTCTTGGTTGCCGTAGTTAGATAAACGCTGGGCATAAGATGCATTACTGCCATAGTAAGGTTCGCCAAACTTAAAACGTCCTCTGGCAGTGCAACTAGAATTTCCCAGTCCTGAAGCACCTAAATCAGCACCTTCACGTTGGTTGCCCCCTCTGTGGTCAGTCCGGAAGGCATGTATCGGTCGCCTGATGGCAACAGAACCTTGTTCACCGACCTTCTGATACTTTAGGATTGAATTTCCATTGCCATTAGATTCTTGCAGCGCAGTTTTCTGATCCAAGAACCGTTTTCTGTTAAAAACCTCATCTGCGGCCATTTCCGGCTTGGCTGGGGCTGATAAATCTTGTGTAGTATAAGAACCAGTATATTTTACTTGGTTTGGAGATGTGACTATAAAATACGATGGCCGCAAATGCTGTAAGGTTAAACCCTGTGCATGACATTTGTCTACATGATCAAGGATCTGCTTAAACAAATGCATTTTCTCAAATTTGCTCATCGCTTGGCGTGCAGGCTTAATTAGTTCCCTCAGGCTGGTTCCCTCATGCTGAGATTCGGAAACATTTCCGGCAGTGTTGAAAAATGTACCGTCCAATCTGGTGACAGAGTCGTGCGTTGAGCTAGGAATCTTAGGAATAGGGGCCCTGAGTCTTGTGCTAGCTTGAAGCTGCATCTCCTCGCGTGCAGCTTGGTGGGAAACCCCTTTACCCTTCAATCCATTTTTAAACGGGGAACCCTGATGCCCAGATGGGGGTGTTACAGTCTTACTCCTCATCTGATCAATAATTCTATTAGAGAAGCTACTCATCTTCATACCATTATCCCTTTCAGATCGCTGTTGCTCGCCTTGATTCGGCCATGAGGAGAGGACATGCTGCTGCTGCTCGCCTTGATTCGGCCGTGACGACAGGATATGCTGCTGTTGCTCGCTTTGACTGGGCCGTGACGACAGGATATGCTGCTGCTGCTCACTTTGATTGAGCCGTGACGACAGGATATGCTGCTGCTGCTCACTTTGATTGAGCCGTGACGACAGGATATGCTGCTGCTGCTCACTTTGATTGAGCCGTGACGACAGGATATGCTGCTGCTGGTCGCCTTGATTCGGCCGTGTGGACAGGATATGCTGCTGCTGGTCGCCTTGATTCGGCCGTGTGGACAGGATATGCTGCTGCTGGTCGCCTTGATTCGGCCGTGTGGACAGGATATGCTGCTGCTGGTCGCCTTGATTCGGCCGTGTGGACAGGATATGCTGCTGTTGGTCACTTTGATTGGGCCGTGACGACAGGATATGCTGCTGCTGGTCGCTTTGATTCAGCCGCGAGGACAGAATATGCTGCTGCTGCTGCTGCTGCTGACTACCAAATGACATATTGAACTCCGCATTAGTTGCATTTTCGCCACGGCTGAACGGCATTTCCTTGCCAGAGGAGGCATCAAAGTTGAGAGAGATGTTATTGTTACCGAGGTTCACCGCCAAATTCTCCCTGCTAACCACATCGCCATTCCCCAAGTTTGCAGTGTCGGCACGATTCACAGCAAAGTTGTCCCTGCTAACCGGATCGGCATTCCTGAAGTTTGCAATGTCACCGCGACTCGCTGCTAAGTTGTCCCTGCTAGGCGCATCGGCAGCCCTTGTATGGTTTGTAACTTGGCCACGGCTCGCTGCTAACAGTGCTTCCCTGGTAGCCGCATCCCCAGTCCTCCAGGCCATCCTCGTGAAGTTGCCCCACAGGCCCCTCATCATGACGGGGGCAGGCCTCTCCCCGCCGCCCGAGCTCCCGGCAGCTGGGGCCTCGGGCTGGGCTTCCGAACTGATGCAGTTCCGCACGGTGAGCTCCTCCACCCTCTCGTCCGCGCCGCTGTCCAGGTGCCGTTGGTGCTGGGTGACGCTGTCGGCGGGCCTGGCCCCGTCCGTGGCGCCGGTGCCGCCCTCGGAGTTGAAGAAGGAGAAGTGCTCCGACCAGTCGAGCTCGCGCGCGAGCGGGAGCGGCGTGGCCGGCATCTCGAGCGCCTCGCTGCCCGACGGCTGCGGCGGGAGGGGCTTAATCTGCGCATCGCCCACCGCGCCGCCGCCCGCCTCCGCCGCCGCCGTCCCTTCCATGCCCGAAACCTACGCCGAGGAAACTAGCCCACGCGCTTGCGGTGAGATCACGCCGCACCGGAGCATTCCCTTCCGACCACGAGGTCGCGCGCGAGGGAGAGGGGACCAGGGGCTGCCCCGCGCGGAGTACCTGCAGGGCAGGAGCAGAAGCAGACTAGTGGGATTAGGATTCGTGTCGGCCCGGAGCCGGAACAGGCGTACCAAATCACGGGCGGCAGACCAGAACGAACCGCGGGCGGAGTAGATAGGCGGCGGCGGTGCCGCCGGCGGTGGGAGGTTTCCCGAAAGGGAAATCCGCCTAGGTTTCCTTTTGCGTTCGCGGCGAGCGTGTGGAGGAGAGAGATAGAGAGGGGAGCAGTAGAGGTCAGGTAGACGAGACGAGACGAGACGAGAGGAGGAGGAAGAAGAGAAGCGGTGCGGTGGGGAAGAAACAAAAGAAATTCGCGTGGCTGCTTTATCTCCTCGCCTCGCCTCGCCTCGCCTCGCCTCGCCCACTTTATTATTTATTACTGTACGTATTTTTTTGTGCTCGGCGATCAGCAACGCTGGCCTCTCGTTCCGCCGGGGGCTCGAATCCTGCGGTTCTCTTCTGTGGGCAGCTTTGTCTCGCCGCCTCGTGTGGTCGCGGGCGGTGCTGTGGTGCAGCCGTGCACGCGCTCGTCGGGGGCTTCTTGCTCCTGCACTCTGTCCAGGTATCTACTTTGACTAGTTGTTGCGTTTTTTATTTTAATTATTAAAATCATTACCAAATGCATTGCCGAACAGACTCAAGCCTCATCTCCCTAACTACATCCACCCATCTCAACGAGCTTTCATAGAGGGAAGGAGAATTAGCGACAACATTATAGCGGCACGGGAGACCACTCATTCTTTTGCAATGTCATCCTGCGAGGATAAGACTTCCATGCTTAAAATCGACCTTTCAAAAGCTTTTGACGGACTTGAACGGAGTTTCGTAGTGTCGATAGTGGCACGTAAAGGGTTGCATGGTCATTTCATTAGACGTATCCATTCATGCATCCTCACTCCTTCCTTTTCCGTTGTCATCAATGGGCAGGCATACGCAAGCTTTGTCGGTACCCGCGGAATTCGGCAAGGATGTCACCTATCCACGTACCTTTTTGTGATAGCGGGTATCAAGCTTGGACCGAATTGCCCTCCAATCCATTCTCTCCTTTTTTGCAGATGATCTTCTTATCCGTGGAGAAGCAACAACAATGGAAGCTCAACACATTAAACAAACTCTGCAAAACTTTCATACCCGCTCAGGTCATCTTCCAAATTGGTTAAAATCTGGAGTAGGTTTCAGCAAAGCGGTTGACACTCACACTCAAGAGCAAATTAGAAGTATATTCCCGGTACCTCTTGTAGATGAAACCTTTGTGCACCCTCTCATTCTGGTGGCGAAGAATATAACAGAAGGCTAGAACTTTATCATGGGTAATTCTAAATAAAAGCTTTCAACTTATATAAGGCGGATTCTTTGGAAGGCTCTCATCCCCCACCCCCCTCTCCCTCTTAGCTCGCTAAAGTTCCTAAGCCCTCCCTCGTTCTCACCGGGCCACTCCTTATCCCTCTCCGCCGAGCAAGCTGGCCGGAGTTGGAGAGGAGATGACGCCTGAGTAGGTAGGTGTAATTTTAGGTACAGTTTATGGTCCTTTATGGCGTATGGCGTTGATGCCGGGAGGGAGGACGCAGATCGCTGCGACCAGATCTAGCTCTGCATCGTCTTCATCCTCTGATTCATGGTACTCCGGTGGTCGGATTCGAAGGTGTGGCAGCAGAGTGAAGCGAAGAACTCCGTAAATAAGGTGGCTTCTAGTGGATTTGGTGGCCAACGAAGCAACGGCAAGCTCCTTCTCCTTGTTCGGCATGGTGATGAGTGCGGGGATGAGCTGCTGCTCGCTTTGGTGGCTGGCCGTTGCATCCACAACAGGGGAGTGTGAATTCTTCATCAACGCCAATTCTATTTAGCTACCTATGATTGGAACGGTGACGATGTCCGCGCCATAGTTCATAATTTCTTCATCATTGTCATCCGTATGTGCGTGCAGTGCCATTAAAAAAATCATTGCCAAATGCATTGCAAACAGACTCAAGCCGTCCCATCTCGAGACTATATCCAGCCACTCCACCCAAGCTTTCATAGAGGGAAGGAGAATTAGTGACAACATTATAGCGGCACGGGAGATCACTCATTCTTTTCAATTGTCATCCTGGAAGAGCAAGGCTTTCATGCTTAAAATTGACCTCGCCGGAGCTTTTGATAGACTTAAATGGAGTTTCATAGTGCCGGCCCTGGCACGCAAAGGGTTGCATGGTCATTTTGTCGGACTTTTCCATTCATGTATGTCCACACCTTCCTTTTTTGTTATCATCAATGAATGGGCAGGCATATGCATGCTTTGTCGGTACCCGCGGAATTCAGCAAGGATGTCCCCTGTCCTCATACCTTTTTGTGATGGCTATAAAAGAACTGTCCTTGCTTCTTCGGCATGCTCTTACAGACGTTACCCCCTTTGCAGGTATCAGGCTTGGACCGAATTGCCCTCCAATCAATTCTCTCCTTTTTGCAGATGGTCTTCTTATCTATGGAGAAGCACCAACAATGGAAGCTCGGCACATTAAACAAACCCTACAAAACTTTCGTACCCGCTCAGGTCGGCTTCCAAATTGGTCAAAATCTGGAATAGTTTTCAGCAAAGCAGTTGACACTCACACTCGAGAACAAATCGGAAATATTTTCCCGGTAACTCTCGTAGATGAAACCTTTGTCCACCCTCTCATTATGCCGGCAAAGAGCAGAAAGGAAGCCTACAACTTTTCAAGGGTAAGTTTAAATCAAAGCTTTCAACTTATAAGGCAAACTCCCTCTCCCATGTTGCTCGCCTTGAACTCATCAAATCAGTCTTTTTCTCCATCCATGTTTACTACATGTCTAACATTATCTTCTCAAAAAAAGTTCCTAGCAAAAATTACATCTATCATCAGGGGTGGGTGGGCAAGGGTTAACACGGTCCACACAACCAAGCCTCTATACTTAGCAGCTTGGAAAAACATTTGCGCGCCAAAAAAAGAAGGAGGCCTAGGAATTCGAAATTTGACATACGTTAACCGTGGGCTCATTCTTCCTTCTGCCTGGAGGATAGCGGGCTGACCCAATAGTTAGTTACACCAAATCCTAAAATCCAAGTACTTCCTGGATACTACTATCTAGAGGCCTAAGCCCAACAAGCCAAAAATCAGCTTACGCCTATAACATCGAATTCTATTTAGCTACCTGGGATTGGATCGGTGACGATGTTCATGCCATAGTTCACAATTTCGTCATCGCTACCATCCGTCTGTAAAATGCTATTCACAAAATCATTACCAAATGCACTGCAAACAGACTCAATCCCCATCTCCGCACTATATACACCCATCCCAGCAAGCTTTCATAGCGGGGAGGAGAATTAGCGACAACATTATAGCGGCACAGGACATCACTCGTTCTTTTCAATGCCATCCTAGAAGGACAAGGCCTTCACGCTTAAAATCGACCTTGCAAAAGGTTTTGACGGACTTGAATGAAGTTTCATGATGTCGGCCCTCGCACGTAAAGGGATGCATGGTCATTTCATCAGACTTATACATTCATGTATTTCCACGCCTTCCTTTCCGGTTATCATCAATGAATGGACAGGCATATGCAAGCTTTGTCGGTACCCGCGGAATTCGATAAGGATGTACCCTGTCCCCGTACCTTTTTGTCCTGGCTATAAATGAATTGTCCTTGCTTCTTTAGCGGGTTCTTACAAACGTTGCCCTTGCAGGTATCAGACTTGGATAGAATTTCCCTCCAATAGTGTTGGCCCTGGCACGTAAAGGGCTGCATGGTCATTCCATCAGACTTATCCATTCATGTATTTCCACGCCTTCCTTTTCTGTTGTCATCAATGGGCACACATACGCAAGCTTTGTCGGTACCCACCGAATTTGACAAGGATGCCCCTGTCCCCGTACCTTTTTGTGCTTGCTATAAATGAATAGTCCTTGCTTCTTCAGCAGGCTCTTACAGACGCTGCCCTCACAAGTATCAGGCTTGGACCGAATTGCCCTCCAGTCCATTCTCTCCTTTTTGCAAATGATTTTCTTATATGTGGAGAAGCAACAAGAACGGAAGCTCGGCACATTAAACAACCTCTGCAAAACTTTCGTACCCGTTTAGGTCAGCTTCCAAATTGGTTGAAATCTGGAATAGTTTTCAGCAAAGCAGTTGACACTCACACTCGAGAAAAAATTGGAAATATTTTCCCGTAACTCTCGTAGATGAAACATTTGTCCACCCTTGCATTCTGCCAGCAAAGAGCAGAAAGGAAGCCTACAACTTTTCAAGGGTAGGTTTAAATCAAAGCTTTCCACTTATAAGGCAAACTCCCTCTCCCATGTTGCTCGCCTTGAACTCGTCAAATCAGTCTTTTTCTCAATCCCTGTTTACTACATGCCTAACATTATCTTTTCAAAAAAAAAGTTCCTAGCAAAAATTACATCTATCATAAGGGGTGGGCAGGGCTTAACACGGTCCACACAACCAAGCCTCTATACTTAGCAGCTTGGAAAAATATTTGCGCGCCAAAAAAAGAAGGAGGCATAGGAATTCGAAATTTGACATACGTTAATTGTGGGCTCATTCTTCCTTCTGCCTGGAGGATAGCGGGCCGACCCAATAGTTAGTTACACAAAATCCTCAAATCCAAGTACTTCCTGAATACTACTATCTAGAGGCCTAAGGCCAACAAGCCAAAAATCAGCTTACGGCTATAACATCAAATTCTATTTAGCTACCTGGGATTGGATCGGTGACGATGTCCACGCCATAGTTCACAATTTCTTCATCGCTGACATCCGTATGTACAATGCTATTCACAAAATCATTACCAAATGCACTGCAAACACTCGAGCCCCATCTCCACACTATATACACCCATCCCAGCATTAGCGACACCATTATAGCGGCACACGATATCACTCATTCGTTTCAATGTCATCCTAGAAGGACAAGGCTTTCACGCTTAAAATCAACCTTGCAAAAGGTTTTGACGAACTTGAATGAAGTTTCATGATGTCGGCCCTCGCACATAAAGGGCTGCATGGTCATTTCATCAGACTTATCCATTCATGTATTTCCACTCCTTCATTTTCTGTCATCATCAATGAATGGGCAGGCATATGCAAGCTTTGTCTGTACCCGCGGAATTCGATAAGGTTGTACCCTGTCCCCATACCTTTTTGTGTTGGCTATAAATGAATTGTCCTTGCTTCTTTAGCATGCTCTTACAAACGTAGCCCTTGCATGTACTAGACTTGGACCGAATTTCCCTCCAACAGTGTTGGCCCTGGCATGTAAAGGGTTGCATGGTCATTTCATCAGACTTATCCATTCATGTATTTCCACGCCTTCCTTTTCTGTTGTCATCAATGGACATGCATATGCAAACTTTGTCGGTACCCGCGGAATTCGACAAGGATGTCCCCTGTCCCCGTGCCTTTCTGTGCTGGCTATAAATGAATTGGCCTTGCTTCTTTAGCAAACTCTTACAGACGTTGTCCTTGCAGGTATCAGGCTTGGACCGAATTGCCCTCCAGTCCATTCTCTCCTTTTTGTAGATGATCTTCTTATATGTGGAGAAGCAACATCAATGGAAGCTCAACACATTAAACAAACTCTGCAAAACTTTCGTACCCGCTTAGGTCAGCTTCCAAATTGGTCAAAATCTGGAATATTTTTGTGCAAAGTTGTTGACACTCACACTCGAGAAAAAATCAGAAATATTTTCCTCGTACCACTGGTAGATGAAACTTTTGTCCACCCTCTCATTATGTCGGCAAAGAACAGAATGGAAGCCTACAAACTTTATCCTGGGTAAGTTTAAATCAAAACTTTCCACTTATAAGGAAAATTCCCTTTCCCATGATGCTCAACTTGAACTCATCAAATCAGTCTTTTCCTCGATCCCTCCATGTTTACTACATGTATAACATTATCTTTTCAAAAAAGTTCCTATCAAAAATTACATATGTGATCAGGAACTTCTGGTGGACATGGGTTAACCAAGCATCTATACTTAGCAGCTTGAAAAAACATTTGCGCGCCAAAAAGGAGGCCTAGGAATTAAAAATTTGACAGTCATTAACCATGTGCTCATTCTTGCTTCTACCTCGAGAATAGCGGACCGGTCCAATAGTTAGTTACACCAAATCATGAAATCCAAGTAATTCATGAACAATACTATCTGGAGGCCTAAGCCCAACAAGCCAAAATCAGCTTTTTGGACATCCATTCTCAAACTTTTCCATTTACTCCAGGAAAATTTGGTAGAAATTTCTCAATCTTGAGCTCCCCTTGGTGCACTACTTGGAAGAACATCCATGAGGACCTTATTATCCAGGCTCAAGGTTTCACCTACCTGCCTATGGTAAAAGAACTTTGGATGGCAGATACAAAAATCTGGAATACTTTTCTTATCCATTCATGTATTTCCACGCCTTCCTATTCAGCGTGTAACAAGAAGTAGTGCCAAGTTGAATGGATATCGCCTGAAGCCTGTGGTGGAGCAGCCAAAGCCAACAAAAATCATACGTGCCAAGATGTTGGTTGTCAGTAAAGTTGCGGAGGAACGAACCAAGGGTAAGGAAGGTCATGAGGAAAGCAGTCCAGATGCAGTGCAAATTCCTGCTACGTCTCTGGATGTCTTGCAGAGGATTGGTTTACAGCTTGGTATTGACCCAGCGCGTCTCACTAAGGAGCAGCTTGAAGCTGATCCTGTTAACCGTCCAAAAGATGTTCAAGATGATTAGTTTTCTCATGTTCTCTCAGTGTGGACCTAGCTCTCTTTCGGGGCTGGGTTTATGGGTCTACCTTGGAGGCCTGTTTGCTCTTTGGTCTGGGTCATCTTGCATGGTTTTTTGCCTTCGGTTCAGTGATGATTTAGAGAGTTGGGATGTGTTTTTAAAGTTTGAGGGTAGTCAAGGAGTTGGTCAGTCTCTGTTTGGTGTTAGTTTGGGGCAAGCTGGTTATGGTCAGTGGGTTGTGTCTATCTCAGGTTATGGTCAGTGGGCAGTGTCAGCTTCATATTGTTTCTGTCAAGATTGGTATTATGTGCCAAGCTTATATCTTAATGATTATATGGTTTATTAATGTGTCTTTTAATGAGGAGAAAGTGGAGAGTGCTTTGTTGGAATGTTAGAAGACTTAACTCAGATAGTAAGCAGAGAGATGTCAGAAACAAAATTGACGAAAGCGAATGTGACATTATATGCTTGCAAGAAACAAAATGTGAGGTCTTTGATTGGCGTTTAATAAGCAAATTTTTGCCCCAAGCGTTTTGATAATTATGCTTATGCGCCTTCTGTGGGGGCGTCTGGGGGTATTCTGGTTTTGCGGAATTCATCTGTTTTTGATGATCAGCTGTTGGAAATGCAGAGATTTGGCATTGTCATTAAATTTACATCTAAACATAATAATGCTTGTTGGACACTTGTATCTGTCTATGGTCCATGTCAGGGTGCACTTAGAGATCAGTTTGTCTCCTGGCTGTTTAATTTACAAATCCCACATGATGATAATTGGCTCATCTTAGGACACTTTAATTTCATTCGAACTCCTGAAAACAGGAATAAGGAGGGAGGAGACATCAGTGATATGTTCCTCTTTAATGAGGTTATTGGACACCTTGGGTTATTGGAACTACCGTTATAAGGTCGTGCCTATACCTGGTCGAATATGCAAAAAAACCCTCTTTTGGAGCAACTCGATTGGTTCTTTACCAGCTCAAACTGGGTGTCAGACTACCTAATTCTTTGGTGCTACCGCTTGCCAAAATTCGTTCCGATCATGTACCTTGCGTGGTTAATATTGATACTTCAATCCCCAAGGCTAAATTATTTCGTTTTGGAAACTACTGGGTTGAATTACCTTGTTTCTTGGAATGTGTGTCCAAATCTTGGGCTAATCCGAGCAGTAAAAGATACAGTTATGCGCCATCATTGCTGATAAATTAAAAAGTTTGAGCTATGACTTGAAAAAGTGGCATGTCAGCTTAGCTAAATTAAATGGTTTGATTCAGAACTGTAACAATGTTATCATGATTTTTGATACACTAGAAGAATATAGACCTTTGGTTTGTGCTGAATTTAATTTTAGAAAGGTTGTCAAGTTGCATCTTCAAGATCTGTTGAAATGTGAAAGTGATTATTGGAAAAAAAGGTGCACAATCCGTTGGATCGAGCAAGGTGAAGAGAACAGTAAATTTTTCCATGCCATGGCGACCGAGAGATATAGAAGGAATAATATTGCAATGCTCAGAGATGAAACAGGGGCTGAGTTCTCAGATCATCAGACTATGGCTGGAATGCTATGGACGAATTATAAAGAAAGAATGGGCCAGTCAAAAGGTATATCTATGCAGTTTGATTTGGGTCATTTGATACAGCGTGTAGATGGGCTTGAAGAGCTTACTGCTCCTTTTACAAAGGAAGAGATGAATGGGGTAATCAAAAACATGCCGACGGATCGAGCCCCTGAGCCGGATGGTTTTAATGGCCGGTTTTTGAAGAAGTGTTGGCCCATCATTCAAACAGAGTTTTACCGCCTTGCTGAAGAGTTCAATGATGGGAATCTCAAATTGCAGAACATAAATGGTTCTTACATCACTTTAGTTCCCAAGGTGGCATGTCCTGTTGGGGTCGATGACTTCAGACCAATTTCGCTTACAAATGTATGCTTAAAGTTTCTTACCAAGTTGGCTGCAAATAGACTACATGGGAGAATCTTGGAATGTGTTAGTAAAAATCAGTATGGTTTTTTGAGGAAACGATCTATCCAAGACCGTTTGGCATGGTCTTTTGAATACATTTACCTATGTCATGCTTCCAAAAAGCCAATAGTAATTCTGAAGCTAGACTTTGCAAAAGCTTTCGATACCATTGAGCATGAAGTAATCATCCAAGTTATGCAGCATCTTGGTTTCAATGAGAAATGGATTGTTTGGATTAGAGAGATCCTATCTTCTGGAACTTCGGTAATCTTACTGAATGGTGTCCTTGGGAAGCAGTTTGCATGCAAGCGGGGGTTCGGCAAGGCGATCCTCTCTCGCCTCTATTATTTATCTTTGGCTCGAATTTGTTACAGGTGGTGGTAAATGATTTGTTGCATCAAGGTATTATTAGTAGACCCATTGATACACATGATGATGACTTTCCAATTATACAATATGCTGATGACACAGTTATGGTTTTGCCTGCTGATATGGTGCAACTGAAAGCTCTGAAGGATGTTCTCCACAAATATTCGTTATCCACTGGCCTTAAAATTAACTATGGTAAATCACAGCTGATCCCTATCAATGTGAGCAGTGAAATGACTTCACAGTTAGCTGCAGAGTTTGGTTGCCAAGTGGGGTCGATGTCGTTCACTTATCTTGGTCTCCCGCTGGGAACTACCAAGCCTTTGATCAGGAATATGATGCCTTTATATAGTTTGTCGGCTGGAACGTAAATTGTCTGCAAGTTTGAGATTTCTCAACCAGGGCGCTAGGCTGCAGTTAATCAACTCCGCTCTTGCCTCCATGCCTCAATCAATTTGACTGTGTTCTTAGACAATGTTTGTGGGGTGATCATACTGATACTCCTAAACAATCTCTTGCTTCGTGGGAGATGGTTACTCAGCCAAAAAAGTCTGGTGGTTTGGGTATTTTCAACTTTCAAAAACATAATGTTGCTCTATTGATCAAATTCTTGGATAAATTCTATAACCGGGCTGATATACCTTGGGTACATTTGATTTGGTCTTCTCACTATGAACATAAAATACCGCATGCTCAGAATCTATGCGGATCATTCTGGTGGCGTGATGTGATGAAGTTGGTGGAAAATTTCAAAGAAGTGGCGGTGGTAAGTCCAGGAAGAGGAGAGGAGACACTGTTTTATTTTGGGAGGATAAATGGCAGATCAATGGCTCCTCTACACCTCTAAAGGACAGATTTCCTAGGCTATATTCATATGTGCTTGAGGTTAACGTGTCTGGTGCCAAAGTTTTCTCTCTGGAGGACCTTATGTCCATATTCCATTTGCCATTGTCACGGCAAGCTCATGAGGAAATGCTTCAGTTGCAGCAAATAATGATGGATGTGCCTTTGTCTGACTGTGATGATGTTTGGAAATTTTGTTGGGGAGACTCGTATACCTCGGCTAAATTCTATTCTCACATACATAGTCATATCTCTGTTCCTTTGGTTTTCAAATGGATTTGGAAGTCCAGCTGTACCATGAAGACAAAAAAATTCGCTTGGTTATTATTGAGAGATCGACTAAACACATGTGATCTGCTGCAGCGAAGACAGTGGAAGGTCACCAATGATAAGTATTGTGTTATGTGCCCTCTTAGAGCGTATGAGGATCGGGTGCATCTTTTCTTTGAGTGCAATTTCAGCACACGTATATGGAATTATCTTCAGATTGATTGGACCGGAGGAAATGGTGATATACAGGAAATTGTGGCTGCACCACGTAAGAGCTTCCAACACCCTTTCTTTATGGAGGTGATGATCATGGCTAGTTGGAACATATGGATTATCGGGAATGGATTTATTTTTAGGAATGAGAAACCCACTTTTACAAAGTGGAAGTGTAATTTCATACATCATGCGCATCTCCTCAAGCATAGGATTAAATATAAACATCTAGATAGATATGAGGATTGGCTATCCTCTCTGCCATAAGTGTACATAGGTATAGTTGGTAGGTTGTTTTCTCTCCTTTCTTTGTACATAACTTTTTGTGTTTTATTATGATATAAATAAATTGTTGTGGGGCTTTTTGCCTCACAGTCCGATCTTTCAAAAAATAAATATGTTTCCATCATTCCAACTGAAGACGAAGATATTCTCTGCTAGAAGCCAACTCCAAATGGAAAATGCGATTTGAAATTCACTTATAAACTATGTTTGCAAGATCTTTTTGATGCAGGATCTTCAAAACCAACTCCACCAGACAACACATCAATGATAGTTCTCAACAAGGTCTGGGAAAATAAGCAGCTAATGCTGAGAGTCAAAGCTTTTGCTTGGAGGATAATAAGAAGAGCAATTCCTATGGGATAAAAAGCTACAAGGTATTCTAAACACATTTCCAATATTTGTTGCAGATGTGGAATACAAGAAGATGATATACACTTATTTTTCACCTGCACTTTTGCTAGAGCTGCTTGGTTCCATTCTACCTAGCACCTAAGAACTGACATTGTTGCTGCAAATTCAAACAACATAAACACCGTTATATCAAACTTGCTAGCAATCAACCATCCAACTACTACTATCCAACACATTTTCACTTTCCTTTGGTGCTTATGGAATATGAGAAATGATAAACTTTTCTCCAACAAAGAAGGTTTTCCTAACCATGTTTTCATAAGAATTCATGCCTTGCTAAATAGCTTACAAACAAATGCATCTACTCCTCAGCCAAACAAACCTATTGCTATTCCTGAGGAGCTAACCTATGCAGGGCCAAAAATATTTGTTGATGCATCATGAAAAGAATAGACCAATAGACGAACAACAAAGGCATGCATTGGGATTTACATAACCTGGCAAGATAACTCACAAGTGATTGATGTGTTTATTGCAGCCAAGACTACAAACATTGCATCTCCCATCTAGGACGAGACAACAACTCTTATCAGTACATCGCACATTGCTTCCTTTATTCTTTTGCAGGACCCCATCTTCTTCACTGGTAATCGCAGTCTTGCCAAGGCAACAACAACGGCAAGAGCTAAGGATCCAAATGTCCTATGGGAAATCAGGAGATAAGCCATCCAATTCCAGGAGCTAGCTCAACCTCTTAGAGCAAAGGTCATCCATGTCACTAGGCAACTCAGCAGAGTTTCCCACACTTATGCACAACAGGCAATGCACGCCACAAGAACATTGCCCATTGATACGTCTCCAACGTATCTATAATTTATGATGTTCCATGCTTGTTTTATGATAATACCTACATGTTTTGCTCGCACTTTATAATGTTTTTATGCGTTTTACGGAACTAACTGATAGCGTGTATACACACGTCCGTTGGGAACCCCAAGAGGAAGGTGTGATGTGTATAGAAGCAAGTTTTCCCTCAGTAAGAAACCAAGGTTATCGAACCAGTAGGAGCCAAGAAGCACGTTGAAGGTTGATGGCGGCGGAGTGTAGTGCGGCGCAACACCAGGGATTCCGGCGCCAACGTGGAACTTGCACAACACAACCAAATTACTTTGCCCCAACGTAACAATGAGGTTGTCAATCTCACTGGCTTGCTGTAACAAAGGATTAGATGTATAGTGTGGAAGATGATTGTTTGTAGAAAACAGTAAAGCGAGTATTGCAGTAGATTGTATTCGATGTAAAAGAATGGACCGGGGTCCATAGTTCACTAGAGGTGTCTCTCCCATAAGAAATAGCATATTGGGTAAACAAATTACAGTTGGGCAATTGACAAATAAAGAGAGCATAACAATGCACATACATGTTATGATGAGTAGTGTAAGATTTAATTGGGCATTACGACAAAGTACATAGACCGCTATCCCAGCATGCATCTATGCCTAAAAAGTCCACCTTCAGGTTATCATCCGAACCCCCTCCAGTATTAAGTTGCAAACAACAGACAATTGCATTAAGTATGGTGCGTAATGTAATCAACAAATACATCCTTAGATATAGAATTGATGTTTTATCCCTAGTGGCAACAGCGCACATCCACAACCTTAGAGGTTGTTGTCACTCCCAGTATTCAATGGAGGCATGAACCCACTATCGAGCATAAATACTCCCTCTTGGAGTTACAAGCAATGACTTGGCCGAGCCTCTACTAGCAACGGAGAGCATGCAAGATCATAAACAACACATAGATAGATTGATAATCAACATAGCATAGTATTCATTATTCATCGGATCCCAACAAACGCACATGTAGCTTTACAGATAGATGATCTTGATCATGTTAGGCAGCTCACAAGATCTAACAATGATAGCACAATAAGGAGAAGACGACCATCTAGCTACTGCTATGGACCCATAGTCCAGGGGTGAACTACTCACACATCAATCCGGAGGCGACCATGGCGGTGTAGAGTCCTCCGGGAGATGATTCCCCTCTCCGGCAGGGTGCCGGAGGCGATCTCCTGAATCCCCCGAGATGGGATTGGCGGAGGCCGCGTCTTTGGAAGGTTTTCCGTATCGTGGCTCTCGGTACTGGGGCTATTTTCGACGAAGGCTTAAGTAGGCGGAAGGGTAGGTCAGGAGGCGTTACGAGGGGCCCAGACGCCAGGGCCGCGCGGCCAAGGTCCAGGCCGCGCCGCCCTGTTGTCTGGCCGCCTCGTGGCCCCACTTTGTCTCTCCCTCGGTCTTTTGGAAGCTTCGTGGAAAAATAGGACCCTGGGCGTTGATTTCGTCCAATTCCGAGAATATTTCCTTACTAGGATTTCTGAAACCAAAAACAGCAGAAAACGAAGCAATCGGCTCTTCGGCATCTCGTTAATAGGTTAGTGCCGGAAAATGCATAATAATGACATATAATGTGTATAAAACATGTGAGTATCATCATAAAACTAGCATGGAACATAAGAAATTATAGATACGTTTGAGACGTATCAAGCATCCCCAAGCTTAGTTCCTACTCGTCCCGAGTAGGTAAACGATAACAAAGATAATTTCTTAAGTGACATGCTATCATAATCTTGATCAATACTATTGTAAGCACATGTAATGAATGCAGCGATTCGAAGTAATGGTAAATGTAATGAGTAAACAACTGAATCATATAGCAAAGACTTTTCATGAATAGTACTTTCAAGACAAGCATCAATAAGTCTTGCATAAGAGTTAACTCATAAAGCAATAGTTTCAAAAGTAAAGGCATTGAAGCAACACAAAGGAAGATTAAGTTTCAGCGGTTGCTTTCAACTTGTAACATGTATATCTCATGGATATTGTCAACATAAAGTAATATAATAAGTGCAATATGCAAGTATGTAGGAATCAATGCACAGTTAACACAAGTGTTTGCTTTTAAGATAGAAGGAAATGGGTAAACTGACTCAACAATAAAAGTAAAAGAATGGCCCTTCGCAGAGGGAAGCATGGATTGCTATATTTGTGCTAGAGCTTTTATTTTGAAAACAAGAAACAATTTTGTCAACGGTAGTAATAAAGCATATGTATCATGTAAATTATATCCTACAAGTTGCAAGCCTCATGCATAGTATACCAATAGTGCCCGCACCTTGTCTTAATTAGCTCGGATTACCTGGATTATCATCGCAATACATATGTTTTAACCAAGTGTCACAATGGGGTACCTCTATGCCGCCTGTACAAAGGTATAAGGAGAAAGTTCGCATTGGATTTCTCGCTTTTGATTATTCTCAACTTAGACATCCATACCGGGACAACATAGACAACAGATAATGGACTCCTCTTTAATGCATAAGCATTTAGCAACAAATAATGTTCTCATAAGAGATTGAGGTTTATTGTCCAAACTGAAACTTCCACCATGAATCATGGCTTTAGTTAGCGGCCCAATGTTCTTCTCTAACAATATGCATACTCAAACCATTCAACTCATGGTAAATCGCCCTTACTTCAGACAAGACAAACATGCATAGAAACTCACATGATATTCAACAAAGAAATAGTTGATGGCGTCCCTAGGAACATGGTTATCGCACAACAAGCAACTTATAAGAGATAAGATGCATAAGTACATATTCAATACCACAATAGTTTTTAGGCTATTTGTCCCATGAGCTATATATTGCAAAGATAAAGAATAGCAATTTTGAAGGTAGCACTCAAGCAATTTACTTTGGAATGGCGGAGAAATACCATGTAGTAGGTAGGTATGGTGGACACAAGTGGCATAGTGTTTGGCTCAAGGATTTTGGATGCATGAGAAGTATTCCCTCTCGATACAAGGTTTAGGCTAGCAAGGTTGTTTAAAGTAAACACAAGTATGAACCGGTACAACAAAACTCACATAAAAGACATATTGTAAGCATTATAAGACTCTATACCGTCTTCCTTGTTGTTCGACCTTTACTAGAAAATATCTAGACCTTAGAGAGACCAATTATGCAAACCAAATTTTAGCATGCTCTATGTATTTCTTCATTAATAGGTGCAAAGTATATGATGCAAGAGCTCAAACATGAGCACAACAATTGCCAAGTATCACATTATTCAAGATGTTATGCCAATTACCACATGTAGCATTTCCCGTTTCCAACCATATAACAATTTAACGAAGCAGTTCAACCTTCGCCATGAATATTATGCGTAAACCCTAAGGACATATGTGTCCATATGCAACAGCGGAGCGTGTCTCTCTCCCACACAATGAATGCTAGGATCCAACTTTTTTAAAACAAAACAAAAACAAAAACAAACAGACGCTCCAAGTAAAGCACATAAGATGTGATGGAATAAAAATATAGTTTGACTAGAGGAACCTGATAGTGTTGTCGATGAAGAAGGGGATGCCTTGGGCATCCCCAAGCTTAGACGCTTGAGTCTTCTTGAAATATGCAGGGATGAACCACCGGGGCATCCCCAAGCTTAGAGCTTTCACTCTCCTTGATCATATTGTATCATCCTCCTCTCTTGATCCTTGAAAACTTCCTCCACACCAAACTCAAAACAAACTCATTAGAGGGTTAGTGCGTAACCAAAAATTTCACATGTTCAGAGGTGACACAATCATTCTTAACACTTCTGGACATTGCACAAAGCTACTGGAGGTTAATGGAATAAAGAAATCCATCTAACATAGCAAAACAGGCAATGCGAAATAAAAGGCAGAATCTGTCAAAACAGAACAGTCCGTAAAGACGTATTTTTCTGGGGCACCAGACTTGCTCAAATGAGAAAACTCAAAACTAATGAAAGTTGCGTACATATCTGAGGATCACGCACGTAAATTGGCATAATTTTCTGAGTTACCTACAGAGAATTCAACCCAAATTCGTGACAGCAAGAAATCTGTTTCGCACGATAATCCAAATCTAGTATCATCCTTCGATTAGAGACTTTACTTGGCACAACAATGCAATAAAACTAAGATAAGGAGAGGTTGCTACAGTAGTAACAACTTCCAAGACTCAAATATAAAACAAAAGTACTGTAGTAAAGTGATGGGTTGTCTCCCATAAGCGCTTTTCTTTATAGCCATTGAGATGGGCTCAGCAGTTTTAATGATGCACTCGCAAGAAATAGTATTTGAAGCAAAAGAGAGCATCAACAGGCAAATTCAAAACAAATTTAAGCCTAACCCACTTCCTATGCATAGGAATCTTGTACATAAATAAGTTCATGAAGAGCAAAGTGACAAGCATAGGAAGATATAACAAGTGTAGCTTCAAAAATTTCAGCATATAGAGAGGTGTTTTAGTAACATGAAAATTTCTACAACCATATTTTCCTCTCTCATAATAATATCCAGTAGCATCATGAGCAAACTCAACAATATAACTATCAAGTAAAACATTCTTATCATGAGTCTCATGCATAAAATTATTACTACTCCCAACATAAGCATAGTCATTCTTATTAATTGTAGTGGGAGCAAATTCAACAAAGTAGCTATCATTATTATTCTCATCACCATAATCATCAAATATAGGAGGCATAGTATCATCAAAGAAAATTTTCTCCTCCATGTTTGGGGGACTAAAAATATCATGCTCATCAAAACCAGCTTCCCCAAGCTTAGAATTTTCCATAGCATTAGCAACAATAGTGTTCAAAGCGTTCATATTAATAACATTGCCATTAGCATGCATATAAACTTCCATAGGTTTTTTAATTTTATCTTCAAACTCCTCATGTCCTAACTCAAGATAAATACTATAAAGATCTCTAATATTTTTGTTGTTTTCCATTAAGCCTAACTAGTGAAATCACACAACTTAGTGTTCTCAGGAGTATTCATTTTAGCAGTAGTAAATAAAGCAAACTAAATAAAGTAAATGCAAGTAACTAATTTTTTTGTGTTTTTAATATGGCAAACAAGATAGTAAATAAATTAAAACTAGCAACTATTTTTTTTGTGTTTTGTTTTAGTGCAGCAAACAAAGTAGTAAATAAAATAAAGCAAGACAAAAACAAAGTAAAGAGATTGGAGGTGGAGACTCCCCTTGCAGCGTGTCTTGATCTCCCTGGCAACGGCGCCCGAAAAAGTTGCTGGCGCAAAGTTGACGTGGGAGTTAGAGATCTTTGTGGTGTAATTTTTCTTCAGGTCCCCGGCAACGGCGCCAGAAAAAGTTGCTTGATAGCGTGTATACACACGTCCGCTGGGAACCCCAAGAGGAAGGTGTGATGTGTATAGAAGCAAGTTTTGCCTCAGTAAGAAACCAAGGTTATCGAACCAGTAGGAGCCAAGAAGCACGTTGAAGGTTGATGGCGGCGGAGTGTAGTGCGGCGCAACACCAGGGATTCCGGCGCCAACGTGGAACTCGCACAACACAACCAAATTACTTTGCCCCAACGTAACGGTGAGGTTGTCAATCTCAACGGCTTGTCTGTAACAAAGGATTAGATGTATAGTGTGGAAGATGATTGTTTGCGAGAAAACGATAAAGCGAGTATTGCGGTAGATTGTATTCGATGTAAAAGAATGGACCGGGGTCCACAGTTCACTAGAGGTGTCTCTCCCATAAGAAATAGCATATTGGGTAAACAAATTACGGTTGGGCAATTGACAAATAAAGAGAGCATAACAATGCACATACATGTTATGATGAGTAGTGTGAGATTTAATTGGGCATTACGACAAAGTACATAGACCGCTATCCGAGCATGCATCTATGCCTAAAAAGTCCACCTTCGAGGTTATCATCCGAACCCCCTCCGATATTAAGTTGCAAACAACGAGACAATTGCATTAAGTATGGTGCGTAATGTAATCAACAAATACATCCTTAGATATGGAATTGATGTTTTATCCCTAGTGGCAACAGCACATCCACAACCTTAGAGGTTGCTGTCACTCCGCCAGATTCAATGGAGGCATGAACCCACTATCGAGCATAAATACTCCCTCTTGGAGTTACAAGCAATGACTTGGCCAGAGCCTCTACTAGCAACGGAGAGCATGCAAGATCATCAGAAATTCAATTCGGCACATGGGAGCATATGCTCCTGCCTTCGGAAAAACATTTTGAAATGTCAAAAAATTTGAACAAAAATTTCCGCGCTTACGTTTCGACATTCTACGTACGTATATCAAGTTTTGCAAAAAACCAATATTTTTTATGACTTGTGTGAAAAAGACAAAAAAAGTCACGTACACTGCCCTTTTTTGCACCAAAATTTGTCTTTTTTACACGCGACAGTAAAAAAGTCAGTTTTCCGTGAGACCAATTTGTAAACGTGTAGAACTTCGAGATATACCTATTAAATTTTATGTCCGAACTTTTCAAAATTTTGAAAATATATTTAAAATAGAATTTAAAAACCGGGAGCATATGCTCCCGGGTGCCAAAACACCACTCCCCAAGATCATAAACAACACATAGATAGATTGATAATCAACATAGCATAGTATTCATTATTCATCGGATCCCAACAAACGCACATGTAGCTTTACAGATAGATGATCTTGATCATGTTAGGCAGCTCACAAGATCTAACAATGATAGCACAATGAGGAGAAGACGACCATCTAGCTACTGCTATGGACCCATAGTCCAGGGGTGAACTACTCACACATCAATCCGGAGGCGACCATGGCGGTGTAGAGTCCTCCGGGAGATGATTCCCCTCTCCGGCAGGGTGCCGGAGAGGCGATCTCCCTGAATCCCCCGAGATGGGATTGGCGGCGGCGGCGTCTCTGGAAGGTTTTCCGTATCGTGGCTCTCGGTACTGGAGCTATTATCGACGAAGGCTTAAGTAGGCGGAAGGGTAGGTCAGGAGGCGTCACGAGGGGCCCAGACGCCAGGGCCGCGCGGCCAGGGTCCAGGCCGCGCCGCCCTGTTGTCTGGCCACCTCGTGGCCCCACTTTGTCTCTCCCTCGGTCTTCTGGAAGCTTCATGGAAAAATAGGACCCTGGGCGTTGATTTCATCCAATTCCGAGAATATTTCCTTACAAGGATTTCTGAAACCAAAAACAGCAGAAAACAACAACTGGCTCTTCGGCATCTCGTTAATAGGTTAGTGCCGGAAAATGCATAATAATGACATATAATGTGTAAAAAACAGGTGAGTATCATCATAAAAGTAGCATGGAACATAAGAAATTATAGATACGTTTGAGACGTATCACTAACCTATTAACAAGATGCCACAGTGTTAGTTCCTGTTTTCTGCTGTTTTTGGTTCCAGAAAGGGTGTTCGGGCAATATTCTCGGAATTCGACGAAACGAAGACCCAGTATCTTATTTTTCCTGGAAGACCCCAGAACACCAAAGGAGAGTCGGAGGAGGGCCAGAGGGCCACCACACCATAAGGCGGCGCGGCCCCAGGCCTGGCCGCGCCAGCCTATGGTGAGGGGGGCCCAGGCACCCTCCTGCGCCGCCTCTTCGCCTATAAGACCCCTTTCGACCTAAAAACGCGATATGAATTGACGAAACTCCAGAAAGACTCCAGGGGCGCCGCCGCCATCGCGAAACTCCAATTCGGGGACGAAGTCTCGTTCCGGCACCCTGCCGGACGGGGAAGTGCCCCCGGAAGCCATCTCCATCAACGCCACCGCCTCCATCATGCTCCGTGAGTAGTTCCCCCATGGACTACGGGTTCTAGCTGTAGCTAGTTGGTACTCTCTCTCCCATGTACTTCAATACAATGATCTCATGAGCTGCCTTACATGATTGAGATTCATCTGATGTAATCGGTGTTGTGTTTGTTGGGATCCGATGAATTGTTACATTATGATCAGTCTATCTATATAAGTTTGTGAAGTTATTGTTGCTGCAATCTTGTTATGCTTAATGCTTGTCACTAGGGCCCGAGTGGCATGATCTTAGATTTAAGCTCTATAATTATTGCTTAGATTGTATCTACAAGTTGTTTGCACATGTCTATGTCCGGAACCCGAGGCTCCAGTAGTGACAAGAATCGGGATAAGCTGGAGGGGAAGGCGTAGGTATGAGGATCACATGTTTTCACCAAGTGTTAAAGCTTTGCTCCGGTGCTCTATTAAAAGGAGTACCTTAATTGCCGATAGATTCCCTAGAGGCCCGGCTGCCACCGGTTGGTAGGACAAAAGATGTTATGCAAGTTTCTCATTGCGAGCACGTATGACTATATATGGAAAACATGCCTACATGATTAATAATCTTGATGTTCTGTCTTAATGCTATTTCAATCCTATCAATTGCCCAACTGTAATTTGTTCACCCAACACTTGTCACTTGTTATTGGAGAGTTACCACTAGTATAGATAGCTGGGAACCCCGGTCCATCTCTCATCATCATATACTCGTTCCTACATGTCATTGGAAGTAGTATCAACTATTTTCTGGTGCCATTGCCTCTGTGTTACTATTTACTCGCTCGTTGTGTTACTCGTTACTACTTGCTCTCATATTACAACTGCTTTCACATCACCCCTGTTGCTAGTGCTTTTCCAGGTGCAGCTGAATTGACAACTCAGTTGTTAAGGCTTATAAGTATTCTTTACCTCCCCTTGTGTCAAATCAATAAATTTGGGTTTTACTTCCCTCGAAGACTATTGCGATCCCCTATACTTGTGGGTTATCAAGACTATTTTCTGGCGTCGTTGCCAGGGAGGCATAGCTCTACTCATAAGTTCACCTGGGGAGTACACTCTACCTCTCTCTCTGTTTTTATTTTATTTTGTTTTGTTTTGCTTAGTTTACTTCTGTTTAGTTTGTTTTTGTCTTGTTTTATTTTTCCTATATACCCAAAAATCCATAAAAATTTGAAAAATCGAAAAATTAGAAAATGTTGTTATGGGAGAACCTACAACCTATTTGGATCTTATTGAAATATATATGAATTATAGAGAATCAAGAACGGGTAAAGTTATGAGTGCCGTGATAGAAAAATTGAATACAATTGCTAAAATCTAGCTTAAACGCCATGATATAAACTGTTGCTCTAAACAAGATACTAAACATCTTAAATTTCAATGTGGCTTTAGTGAGGAAATTTTAATTAAGAACTATAATTGCAATAGCTATATTCATTATGGGTTCGAAGAAGTAGAACAATTTGTCTTATTTATGGGAGCCTCTGAGATAGAATCCTTCATGGTTAAAAATTATGAAACTTGTGTTGTTTGTAAGGACCTTAAAGATTATGTCTCTTCTATCCTTAATTTTTGCATAGAAAGTTACAGCAATAATCCTTATATCATTGATTATAAAGAGAGACTCATTAATGCACAAGAATGCACTCACAATTTGCGGGAACCGAGTGGAAGAAGAAATTGATGAACACGAAAGCTCATTGGATGAAAAAGAGGAGGAAATTGATGAACCTGAAAGCTCATTGGATGAAAAAGAAGAGGAGAGTGATGAACAAAAGGAGTAAGAATGGATTAGCTACCCATGCCAACCTTCTAATGAGAGTAACTCTTTATCTCTTACACTATTTGATTGTCCTCTATGCTTACCAAAGGAGGATGAATGTTATGTTCCTATGGATTCTCTTGAAATATTCCCTATGAGTAAAACTTGTGAGAATAATTATGCTACTGTTATCTATGATAATCCATGCTACTTTGACAAATCTTATGATAATGCTTTGTTTGTGCCTGATGTCGAAATGCATGGTACTAAAGAATTTTGCGTAGCAAATGTTTATGATAAATCTCTAGATGATGGTCCTATGTTACTTGATAATATTAATTGTACTACTAATGAAAATGGGATTGGAGAGGTATTGACTTTATCTAGGAGTCCCATATCTTTTGAGATTGATCAATCATCTTGTTATATTATTGATAAAAGTGGGTTGAAAGTTTTAATCCCACTATTTTTGAACTTGATAAAAATTATGTGTTTGTAGATCATGAAAAGCATGCTGCATGTGATAGTTATGTTGTTGAGTTTGTTCATGAAGCTTCTGAAAATTATTATGAGAGAGGAAAATATGGTTGTAGAAATTTGCATGGTACTAAAACACCTCTCTATATGCTGAAACTTTTGAAGTTACTCTTGTTTTATCTTCTTATGCTTGTCACTTTGTTCTTCATGAATTTATTTGTGTACAAGATTCCTATGCATAGGAAGTGGGTTAGACTTAAATGTGTTTTGAACTTGCTTTTTGATGCTCTCTTTTGCTTCAACTCTTATTTCTTGCGAGTGCATCATTAAAATTGCTGAGCCCATCTTAATGGCTATAAAGAAAGCACTTCTTGGGAGATAACCCATGTCTTTATTCTGCTACTGTTTTGTTGTGTCTTGAAAGTTGTTACTACTGTAGCAACCTCTCCTTATCTTTATTTTATTGCAATGTTGTGCCAAGTGAAGTCTCTAATAGAAGGTTGATACTAGATTTGGATTTCTGCGCAGAAATAGATTTTTATCATTCACGAATTTGGGCAGGGTTCTCTGTAGGTAACTCATAAAAATCTGCCAATTTACGTGCGTGTTCCCCAGATATGTACGCAACTTTCATTAGTTTTAAGTTTTATGATTTGAGCAACGGAAGTACCTCTTAAAAATTCGTCTTTAGTGGCTGTTCTGTTTTGGCAGATTCTGTCTCTGTTTTTTTGCATTGTCTCTTGTGGACTTTAAGCAAGGCTTTCTAGACGTGGAGAGCTGTAGCTAATGTTTTATTGAGTTCTTGCAATGTGTCACTACGAGGACCAAAGTGGATTAAAGTTTTTTGAGTACTAACCCCTCTAATGAAGTTTATGAGAAGTTTGGTGTGAAGGAAGTTTTCAAGGGTCAAGAGAGGAGGATGATATATGATCTAGAAGAGTGAAAAGTCTAAGCTTGGGGATGCCCCCGTGGTTCATCCCTGCATATTTCAAGAAGACTCAAGCGTCTAAGCTTGGGGATGCCCAAGGCATCCCCTTCTTCATCAACAATTTATCAGGTTTCTTCTATTGAAACTATATTTTTATTCGGTCACATCTTATGTGCTTTACTTGGAGCGTCTGTGTGTTTTTATTTGTTTGTGTTTGAATAAATTTGGATCCTAGCAATCCTTGTGTGGGAGAGAGACACGCTCCGCTTTTTCATATGAACACTTGTGTTCTTCGTTTTACTTTTAATGTTCAATGACAAAAGTTGGAAGATGTTGCATTTATTTCTATTTGGTTGGAAACAGAAAATGCCTCATATTGTCTTGGATAATTTGATACTTGGCAATTATTTTTAGCTCTCAAGTAGATCATGTTTAAGCTCATGCATCATGTAGTTTAAACCTATTAGTGGAGAACTACCGTAGAGCTTGTTGAAATTGGTTTGCATGATTGGTCTCTCTAAGGTCTAGATATTTTATGGTAAAAGTGTTTGAGCAACTGTTATCACCAGAATTTGACCGAGTCAGAGGTGGGCTGCGATCAAGATGGACTTGAAGAATATATACATGGAAGGAATACGTGAATCGGCCTTATGTACCAAGTTTGGGCTAATTGCCCGTGTATCTGTACCATAGTAGGATACGTGTCAGTTAGGAGTTAGAGTTTTACCCGTGCACGGTTAGGTGCACGCTTGAGTTAGAAAGTCCCCTGGACTATAAATATGTATCTAGGGTTTATGGAAAAAACAACAACCAACGTTCAACCAACCAAATCAATCTCGGCGCATCGCCAACTCCTTCATCTCGAGGGTTTCTACCGGTAAGCGACATGCTGCCTAGATTGCATCTTGCGATCTAGGCAGCACAAGCTCCACATTGTTCATGCGTTGCTCGTACTGAAGCCTTGTTGATGGCGAGCAACGTAGTTATCATAGATGTGTTAGGGTTAGCATAGTTCTTCGCGTAACATGCTATCGTAGTGCAACCCTTGCATATCTAGCCGCCCTCATACCTATCTTAGGTGTGGGGCGGCACCCGCTTGATCGTTATTTAGTAGATCTGATCCGTTACGATTGCTCCTTGTTCATCAAGGATTAGTTTAATATCTCGCAATAGTTAGGCCTTACAAGGGGCTGGAGGATCCAGCGGCACGTAGGGTGTCGTTCGTTAGTCCTAGACGAGGATGTTCGGGGATCAACCTCGTGTTGGTTTTTAGGCCTTGTCTAGGATCGACTTACGATCACCGTGCGTGGCCGCGAGGCCCAATCCTGAGTAGGATGATCCGATTATGCGGTGAAAACCCTAAATCGTCGTAGATCTAATTAGCTTTATCTTGATCAAGCAGGACCACCATATATTCGTGCACCCCGTACGAATCATGGGTGTATCGGCTCCTTGAGCCGATTCACGAGATAACCCGAGAGCCGATCGAGGCTCGTATTTAATGTTTACGTGTATGCCATGCGGGAAACTAAGCGAGGCATCTCCATCACCTTCACTGACCAGGTATAGGTCAGGTGGCACGCCCTTGCAATCAGCATCGGACGTGTGACCAGAAGGCTTTGCGGGCCGTCGCTCGGAGGGACCTCGGCCAGCCGCAGCCCTAGGTTGTTCCCGGCTCTACGGTGTTGCCCGTCGCTGCCCGCCGGTGGGTTTCGGACGTCAACACATTCTGGCACGCCCGGTGGGACAAGCTTCTACATCAACCACATCGCCATCTACATCTGAGATGGCGGACGGCACGCCAGTCACATACGAGGATCTGACCGACGAGCTCAAGAAGAAATATGACGAGATCAAAGTCATCCTCGAAGCCGACCTCATCGGCTCTTTCCACAGAACCCGTTCACATGGCATCAGGTGGAAGGGGTTCTCGCCTAATGGTGCACTAGATGGGATAGACCTCTCTGCCCCGTCGGAAGAACGCACCGGGTCCCTGCGGCGAGGAGATCAACTACTTGGTGGCTCACTCGCTACACCACCACTCGAGAACCCGGTCAACACGTTGGAGCGTGTCGCTCTTCGCGTAATCCGAGGAGATCATGAGGCACCGGTACTCGCCGTCGGGACCAGCTCTCGGGACGCATCAAGGAGAGTTGCCACTCCGGTCCCGTCCACCGCTGCCATATGCGTTGGCAGCACCGGAAGTGCCGGCTTCACCGGCATTCGTCGTCTACAAGATCGGTGGTGACCCTAGTGACTACCGGTTCTTGCCCGAGGCGCCTAAGGAGATCCCTCACGGGTACACGTGCACGTATGTGCCAGATTGTGGTAGCTGGGCACTCACAAACCAGGCCACAACATCGGGGACTTACGGGAAAGCGGGAGGGACGTCGGCAACGAGCTTGAGAAGCGGACGTGGCTAACTAAGTACGCCACCCCGACGAACCTCCGGAGCTCAGCTCCTCGCGGTTGGCTCGGAGCTGGAAAAGCAAACATGGCTGGCTAAGTACGCCACCCCGGCGAATCTTCGGAGTTCAACTCCTACAGCCAAGACGACGGATCGGATCGAGCACCATGCCGAGAGACCGGTTCGGCATGGTGCCGAAAAGGAGGGCAATCGGCTATTCCAAGCCGTACCACGACGACTACGAGATGATCCCGCTGCCACCTAAATATCGGCTCCCTGATTTCTCCAAATTCAGTGGATCAGATGGGTCCAGCTCCATCGAGCACGTAGGCCGATATTTGGCACAACTAGGACCGGCTTCAGTGTCGGATCAACTACGCGTGAGGCTCTTCTCACAGTCCCTCACGGGGTCGGCTTTCGGATGGTACACCTCGCTACCACCAGACTCCATCCGGACTTGGAAGCAGTTGGAAGAGCAGTTCCATATGCAGTACCATTCAGAGGCTTCTGAGTCTGGCATTGCCGATCTAGCACAATTACGTCAGAAGCGTGGAGAAACAGTGACAGAATACATCCAGCGCTTCAGGAATCTTAGGAACCGATGTTATTCGGTTCGTATAACAGAAAAGGAAGCAGTCGAGTTGGCAGTAGCGGGCCTTGTAACACCGCTCAAGGACATGGCCTCCCAAGCAGACTACCCCTCACTGGCGCACATGGTTCAGAAACTGTCGGCATATGAACAGCGCCACCCGGACCTGTACCAGGATAAATTCAAGCGTGCAGTGGTCCTGGTCGATGCAGAGGAAGACGGAGTTCCTGCGGGAGATCAAGAGGTAGCAGTGGCTGAATGGACTCGGGGAGGAACCCCCGTGTCCTGCAAATGGGTAAAGCCACCAGGCCCGCCAAGGGGGTTTGATTTTGATGTGACCAAGACTGAGCAAATCTTCGACCTCCTGCTCAAGGAGAAGCAGTTGATGATTCCTGAAGGTCTCAAATTCCCCACGGTGCAAGAGCTGAACGGAAAGCCATACTGCAAATGGCATAACTCGCTCTCCCATGCCACCAACGACTGCAGGGTGTGGCGTCAGCACATCCAAGCGGCGATAGAAAAGGGGCGTCTAATTTTCAACCAGTACGCCATGAAGGTCGACACCCAGCCCTTCCCCGCCGTTAACATGGTAGAATGCACTTACCCTGAAGGTTGCCAGCCCGGGATCCTCGTTTAGCATCAACATGGTAGGACCTGGGCACCACTCTGGCAAAGATGGAGACGAGGGCAGCTGCTCTCGTAGCAAGGACACAGAGGAGGCCGCTCCACGCGATCGGCTCCATCATGATGGCAAGCGCTACGTCACAGAGGGAGAAGTGAAGAACATAAGATATCAGCGACCCCTCTCTGATCACCTCCTCAACAAGTATGTAAGTCAGTATGACCAACGCCGACGGTCCAGCTATGATGATGAAAGAGATCGTTTGGCTAGAGAAGCCAGAAGACATCGTCGGCATGATCGCGATGAGGAGGAGCACGAGCGCCGTGCCAAAGGAGAATCAAGGGAGCAAGATGACAACGACGAGCATCGGGACTGCCCCTTCTTCGTACACCGCTCGGGATTCAGGAATGAGCCGATTGCCCACAATCGGCAATTGCCCGAATGCAACCAGAAGAAGAAGGAGGCAGCCAACGTATCTGTGTTCAGGCGCTTAGGGCCTCTCCCACCACAAAGCAAACGCGCTGAGTCCCCTCGGTGGGCGGATCTCGAGGATTCAGAAGACGAGGGACAAGAAGAAGAAGAAAACAGGTACCACCATCCAAGGTGGTGCCCTGATGGACTCAGCCGTTCCCAAAAGCGCAGGGTTCAGCGATTGCGCGGTCTGGAGGAAGCCGAAAGGTTATACTTGCATACGCTAAGGAAGGCACGACCTGATCTGGCTGCGAAAGTTCAGCGAACCCTGGACGAAGAGGGTCGTCCACGAAAAATGGAGTGGCGCCCCAAGCAAAGGAAAGCCGATGATGAAACATCGGCTGGTACAAACATGGTGTTCATCCTCCCTTCGGAGTTCAGTGCTCCAGGATTAGACGAGGCACCTGTGGCACAACTTGACTGCGGCCCACGGCCGGTTATCTTTGAGAAGCCACGAGAAAGAAGCTACAGACATCTGAAGGCCCTGTACTTGCGAGGTTACATCGATGGGAGGCCTGTAAATAAGATGCTGGTGGACACCGGAGCGGCAGTCAACATCATGCCGTACTCTATGCTACGTCGGTTGGGACGCTCTAGCTCAGATCTAATCAAGACCAACGTGACATTGAGCGATTTCAATGGCCAAGCATCTGACGCACAAGGTGTTCTGAACGTGGATCTGACCGTAGGAAGGAAAACTATCCCTACAACGTTCTTCATCGTCGATAGCACGAGCACTTATGCGGTTCTGCTAGGAAGGGATTGGATCCACGCCAACTGCTGCATTCCCTCCACAATGCACCAATGCATAATACAGTGGGATGGAGATGAGGTAGAGGTCGTCCAGGCAGATGACTCAGCCGAAATTTCAACGGCTGGCATGAACGCATGGGAAGCAGCAGGCCAAGAACCCCTCTCAGGTATCAATTTGGACGACTGCGAGCGCATCGACGTGACGAAGGGAAGGGTTAAGCTGGTTTTATCCACTGGTCTGACCATGTAGCTGAAACAAAGCGATGAGCAAACGTGGCAAAGCTGATCCTGGTGATCGGCCCCAAAAATTATGAAGGAGCATTACAGAACCTTCAGTCAGCGCTTCAATGGATATGGAGGCCGATTCCAGCAATCGGCCAAAATTATCTTCACCACATGTTCTGCTTGTGTTCAACATCGATCTACTGGGCAGCGGTCACGTCGGCGGATGAAAGTCAACACGAATCCTCGCGGAGCCGACGTGCAAGTACAGTGCCCTGGCTAACTACAAAGCCGATATCTGCAGTCACCTGGCAGAATCGGCTCGGGGGGCATATAGTTAGATGAACATGTGCAGATAAACATGTGTAAACATGTGATGAACATGTGCAGATAAACATGAGCGATACATGTGCAGTGAAACATTGGGGGCCGATAGAAAAATCGGCCCGTAAAAAAAATTTTTTTTTTCCATAAGGAACAAAGCCGATGCATAGCCATCGACTCTAGCTCAAAACGCAAGGGCCTCCAACTCTATGCGCAAGGTTGCCAGTTCAGCAGTGCTGTCAGAGGAATTTTGGCGTACAAGGCGGCTTTTTGCTCATAAGCCGTTGGTGGTCATCTGCAATATCGGCTTTCGACGGAAGAAAAGGGGATCAATGGTGCAAGTGTGCTTGGATTCGCCCAAGTTCAGGTCCGTTTGTCTGAACGGTAGGTCCTCACCGCCTATCTCGCCTTAGCCGAGGCTCGGGGGGCAGCTGATTTGGTAGGCACTCTGTTTTGAAAGCCGATCGGAGTATCATCGGCTGGCCCCGTATCATAATCCCGTCGGAAGTGGTGGATTGTTGCAGAACCAGATCACTAGAGTTGCTGGAAGGGGACCATAGCGATTGCTCAAGGACTACTAATCCTACATGGCTAATCCTCGCTAGCATCATCATCAGCGTCGGAGTTGCCGTCGGCGCTACTTCTGGAGAGATCCTCGTCGCTGCTACCCCAGCCTGCAGCCGGAGCCTCTTCTTCTTCCTCGTCATCATCATCATCCTCGCTGTCCGCCCAAGCACGGAAGCGCTTCGTCGGCGGATATCCAGTGGAAGAGGAGGAATCATCCTCCTCCTCTTCTTCTCCTTCCTCGTCGTCATCATCGTCCTCGCTATCCGCCCACATACGGGAGCGCTTCGTCGACAGGTGCCTGGCGGAGGAGGAGGCCCCTTTCTTCTCTACTTCTTCGTTCTCCTTCTTGTCGGAGGAGATGGGGTTCGCCCCGGAGTGGAGGTCGTCTTCAGTCTTGCTCTTCGGCGAAGATTGGAGGGGGAGGCCTGAGGAGGTAGACGAAGAGGAAGACATGGCTACAGGGGAAGAAGGTTTTTTGGGTGCTGGCGGACAGAACAGAGCAGGGGGATGGAGTGGCGAACCGTTCGGCACAGATAAATAAAGGGGTTGTAGTGGAGACTTAATGCCATAACGGTTCTCGAGGACGTGATGCCGAAACTATCAGTTCGTGCAGAGAAGCCAAGGAGGCGAGGCGATATGATAAAGGCTCTGCGACGGTTCTGCTCTGCCATGACATGACCCTTCGAAGGAAAAGCATAATGATTTTGGAAATGTCATTTCCAAAACCAGGGGGGCATGTGTTATCACCAGAATTTGACCGAGTCAGAGGTGGGCTGCGATCAAGATGGACTTGAAGAATATATACATGGAAGGAATACGTGAATCGGCCTTATGTACCAAGTTTGGGCTAATTGCCCGTGTATCTGTACCATAGTAGGATACGTGTCAGTTAGGAGTTAGAGTTTTACCCGTGCACGGTTAGGTGCATGCTTGAGTTAGAAAGTCCCCTGGACTATAAATATGTATCTAGGGTTTATGGAAAAAACAACAACCAACGTTCAACCAACCAAATCAATCTCGGCGCATCGCCAACTCCTTCATCTCGAGGGTTTCTACCGGTAGCGACATGCTGCCTAGATCGCATCTTGCGATCTAGGCAGCACTAAGCTCCACGTTGTTCATGCGTTGCTCGTACTGAAGCCTTGTTGATGGCGAGCAACGTAGTTATCATAGATGTGTTAGGGTTAGCATAGTTCTTCGCGTAACATGCTATCGTAGTGCAACCATTGCATATCTAGCCGCCCTCATACCTATCTTAGGTGTGGGGCCGGCACCCCGCTTGATCGTTATTTAGTAGATCTGATCCGTTACGATTGCTCCTTGTTCATCAAGGATTAGTTTAATATCTCGCAATAGTTAGGCCTTACAAGGGGTCGGAGGATCCAGCGGCACGTAGGGTGTCGTTCGTTAGTCCTAGACGGGATGTTTCGGGGATCAACCTCGTGTTGGTTTTTAGGCCTTGTCTAGGATCGACTTACGATCACCGTGCGTGGCCGCGAGGCCCAATCCCGAGTAGGATGATCCGATTATGCGGTGAAAACCCTAAATCGTCGTAGATCTAATTAGCTTTATCTTGATCAAGCAGGACCACCATATATTCGTGCACCCCGTACGAATCATGGGTGTATCGGCTCCTTGAGCCGATTCACAGGATAACCTGAGAGCCGATCGAGGCTCGTATTTAATGTTTACGTGTATGCCATGCAGGAAACTAAGCGAGGCATCTCCATCACCTTCCGACCGGGTATAGGTTAGGTGGCACGCCCTTGCAATCAGCATCGGACGTGTGACCAGAAGGCTTTGCGGGCCGTCGCTCGGAGGGACCTCGGCCAGCCGCAGCCCTAGGTTGTTCCCGGCTCTACGGTGTTGCCCGTCGCTGCCCGCCGGTGGGTTTCGGACGTTAACAGCAACAAGGAAGACAGTGTAGAGTCTTATAATGCTTGCAATATGTTTTTATGTAAGTTTTTCTGTACCGGTTTATACTTGTGTTTGCTTCAAATAACCTTGCTAGCCAAAGCCTTGTACTGAGAGGGAATGCTTCTCGTGCATCCAAAACCTTGAGCCAAAAACTATGCTATTTGTGTCCACCATACCTACCTACTACATGGTATTTCTCTGCCATTCCAAGTAAATACTTCATGTGCTACCTTTAAACAATTCAAAATTTATCATCTCTTATTTGTGTCAATGTTTTATAGCTCATGAGGAAGTATGTGATGTTTTATCTTTCAATCTTGTTGAGCAGCTTTCACCAATGGACTAGTGGCTTCATCCGCTTATCCAATAATTTTGCAAAAAGAGCCGGCAACGGAGTTCCCAGCCCCAATTAATTAACTTTCATTAATAATTCTCTTCACATGTTTTGCTCTGATTTATCAGTAAGCAACTTAATTTTGCAAATAGACACTCCTCCATGGTATGAGAATGTTGGAAGGCACCCGAGGATTCGGTTAGCCATGGCTTGTGTAACCAAAGGTTGGGGGAGTGTCACCTAAATAAAACTAAAATAAATAGACACTCCTTCATGGTATGTGATTGTTGGAAGGCACCCGAGGATTCGGTTAGCCATGGCTTGTGAAAGCAAAGGTTGGAAGGAGTGTCACCCAAAAATAAAATAAACTACACTAAAATACATGTGCAAACAAAAGAGAAGAGGGATGATCTACCTTGGTGGTAGAGATAACGTCCTTCATGGGAGCCGCTCTTTGAAAGTCTGCTTGGCAAGGGGGTTAGAGTGCCCACTACCATTCGTTGACAACAACAAACACCTCTCAAAACTTTACTTTTATGCTCTCTATATGATTTCAAAACTTGAAAAGCTCTAGCACATGATTTAATCCCTGCTTCCCTCTGTGAAGGGCCTTTCTTTTACTTTATGTTGAGTCAGTTTACCTATTTCCTTCCATCTTAGAAGCAAACACTTGTGTCAACTGTGCATTGATTCTTACATACTTGCTTATTTGCATTCATCATATTACTTTGCGTTGACAATTATCCATGAGATATGCATGTTGAAAGTTGAAAGCAACTGCTGAAACTTATATCTTCCTTTGTGTTGCTTCGATGTCTTTAATTTGAATTTATTGCTTTATGAGTTAACTCTTATGCAAGACTTTTGATGCTTGTCTTGAAAGTATTATTCATGAAAAGTTTTGCTATATGTTATCTATTTGTTAAGCAAACTGTAGATCATTGCCTTGAGTCACTGCATTCATCTCATATGCTTTACAATAGTATGATCAAAATTATGTAAGTAGCATGTCACTACATAAATTATTCTTTTTATCGTTTACCTACTCGAGGGCGAGTAGGAACTAAGCTTGGGGATGCTGATACGTCTCCAACGTATCTATAATTTCTGATGTTCCATGCTTGTTTTATGACAATACCTACATGTTTTGCTCGCACTTTATAATGTTTTTATGCGTTTTACGGAACTAACCTATTAACAAGATGCCACAGTGCCAATTCCTGTTTTCTGCTGTTTTTGGTTCCAGAAAGGCTGTTCGGGCAATATTCTCGGAATTCGACGAAACGAAGACCCAGTATCTTATTTTTCCCGGAAGACCCCAGAACACCGAAGGAGAGTCGGAGGAGGGCCAGAGGGCCACCACACCATAAGGCGGCGCGGCCCCAGGCCTGGCCGCGCCAGCCTATGGTGAGGGGGGCCCAGGCACCCTCCTGCGCCGCCTCTTCGCCTATTAGACCCCTTTCGACCTAAAAACGCGATACGAATTGACGAAACTCTAGAAAGACTCCAGGGGCGCCGCCGCCATCGCGAAACTCCAATTCGGAGGACAGAAGTCTCTGTTCCGGCACCCTGCCGGGACGGGGAAGTGCCCCCGGAAGCCATCTCCATCAACGCCACCGCCTCCATCATGCTCCGTGAGTAGTTCCCCCATGGACTACGGGTTCTAGCTGTAGCTAGTTGGTACTCTCTCTCCCATGTACTTCAATACAATGATCTCATGAGCTGCCTTACATGATTGAGATTCATCTGATGTAATCGGTGTTGTGTTTGTTGGGATCCGATGAATTGTTACATTATGATCAGTCTATCTATATAAGTTTGTGAAGTTATTGTTGCTACAATCTTGTTATGCTTAATGCTTGTCACTAGGGCCTGATACGTCTCCGACGTATCGATAATTTCTTATGTTCCATGCCACATTATTGATGTTATATACATGTTTTATTCACACTTTATGTCATATTCGTGCATTTTCTGGAACTAACCTATTAACAAGATGCCGAAGTGCCGGTTCTCGTTTTCTCGCTGTTTTTGGTTTCAGAAATCCTAGTAACGAAATATTCTCAGAATTGGACGAAATCAACGCCCGGGTTCCTATTTTCACCGGAAGCATCCAGAACACACGAGAAGGACCGGAGGGGGCACCGGGCCCCGGACCATAGGCCGGCGCGGCCCAGGCCCTGGCCGCGCCGCCCTATGGTGTCGTCGCCCCTTCGACCCTCCTGCGCCACCTCTTCGCCTATTTAAAGCCCCTGGATCGAAAACCCTGATGCGTTCGACGAAAACCACAGAAACCTTCCAGAGCCGCCGCCATCGCGAGGCCAAGATCTGGGGGACAGGAGTCTCTGTTCCGGCACCCTGCCGGAGCGGGGAAGTGCCCCGGAAGGCTTCCCCATCGACACCGCTGCCATCTCCACCGCCATCTTCATCACCGCTGCTGCTCCCATGAGGAGGGAGTAGTTCTCCATCGAGGCTCGGGGCTGTACCGATAGCTATGTGGTTCATCTCTCTCCTATGTACCTCAATACAATAATCTCATGAGCTGCTTTACATGATTGAGATTCATATGAGTTTGTATCACAATTTATCTATGTGCTACTCTAGCAAAGTTATTAAAGTAGTTCTATTCCTCCCGCACGTGTGTAAAGGTGACGAGTGTGTGCACCGTGTTAGTACTTGGTTTATGCTATGATCATGATCTCTTGTAGATTGCGAAGTTAACTATTGCTATGATAATATTGATGTGATCTATGCCTCCTACATATGCATGAAGGTGACAGTGTGCATGCTATGTTAGTACTTGGTTTAGTCTTTTGATCTATCTTACACTATAAGGTTACTAAAATATGAACAAATTGTGGAGCTTGTTAACTCCGGCATTGAGGGTTCGTGTAATCCTACGCAATGCGTTCATCATCCAACAAGAGTGTAGAGTATGCATTTATCTATTCTGTTATGTGATCAATGTTGAGAGTGTCCACTAGTGAAAGTCTAATCCCTAGGCCTTGTTCCTAAATACTGCTGCGTTACTACTGCTTGTTTACTGTTTCTCTGCGTTACTACTCGTTGCAATACTACCACCATCAACTACACGCCAGCAAGCTATTTATCGGCACCGTTGCTATCTGCTCCTATATATTCATACCACCTGTATTTCACTATCTCTTCGCCGAACTAGTGCACCTATTTGGTGTGTTGGGGACACAAGAGACTTCTTGCTTTGTGGTTGCGGGGTTGCATGAGAGGGATATCTTTGACCTCTTCCTCCCCGAGTTCGATAAACCTTGGGTGATCCACTTAAGGGAAAACTTGCTGCTGTTCTACAAACCTCTGCTCTTGGAGGCCCAACACTGTCTACAGGAAAGGAGGGGGAACGTAGACATCAAGCTAATTTTCTGGCGCCGTTGCCGGGGAGGAAAGGTAAAAGGTACTCACACTCCGGATCTCGGCTACTAAGCTATTTTCCGGCGTTGTAAGTACTCAAAGCTATTTCCTTTAGATCCTGCAATTGCATCTTTTTGTTTCTTGTTTACACTAGTTAGGCATAATGGACAACAATGAGCTTTTTATTCTATTTCCTGATTTAAGACATGGATGGTTTGATCCGAAAATTAAAAAACCCATGGAACATATTAATATGAACACTTTGAACACCATTGTTGCTAATGATATGGAAAATTCTAAGCTTGGGGAAGCTGGCTTTGATGAGCATGATCTTTTTAGTCCCCCAAGCATTGAGGAGAAAATTTTCTTTGATGATACTTTGCCTCCTATTTATGATGATTATAATGATATTGGTCTTTTAGTGCCGCCTACTATGGAGAGTAATTTTTATGATGATAATACTATGCCTCCTACACTTGATGAGAATAATAATGATAGCTACTTTGTTGAATTTGCTCCTACTACAATTAATAAGAATAACTATGCTTATGTTGGGAGTAGTAATAATTTTATGCATGAGACTCATGATAAGAATGCTTTATGTGATAGTTATATTGTTGAGTTTGCTCATGATGCTACTGAAAGTTATTATGAGAGAGGAAAATATTGTTTTAGAAATTTTCATGTTACTAAAATGCCTCTCTATGTGCTGAAATTTTTCAAGCTATACTTGTTTTATCTTCCTATGCTTGTTACTTTGCTCTTCATGAACTTGTTTATTTACAAGATTCCTATGCATAGGAAGCATGTTAGACTTAAATGTGTTTTGTATTTGCCTCTTGATGCTCTCTTTTTCTTCAAATACTATTTCTTGCGAGTGCATCATTAAAAACTGCTGAGCCCATCTTAACGGCTATAAAGAAAGAACTTCTTGGGATGTGTTATTTTGCTACAGTACTTTGTTTTATATTTGTGTCTTGGAAGTTGTTTACTACTGTAGCAACCTCTCCTTATCTTAGTTTTGTGTTTTGTTGTGCCAAGTAAAGTCTTTGATAGTAAAGTCAATACTAGATTTGGATTACTGCGCGTAAACTGTTTTCTTGCTTGTCACGAATTTGGGCCTAATTCTCCGTAGGTAACTCAGAAAATTATGCCAATTTACGTGAGTGATCCTCGGATATGTACGCAACTTTCATTCAATTTGAGCATTTTCATCTGAGCAAGTCTGGTGCCATTTTAAAATTCGTCTTTACGGATCGTTCTGTTTTGACAGATTCTGCCTTTTATTTCGCATTGCTTCTTTCGTCTGTGTTGGGTGGATTTCTTTGTTCCATTACCTTCCGGTAGCTTTGGGCAATGTCCAGAAGTGTTAAGAATGATTGTGTCACCTCTGAACATGTGAATTTTTGATTATGCACTAACCCTCTAATGAGTTTGTTTCGAGTTTGGTGTGAAGGAAGTTTTCAAGGGTCAAGAGAGGAGGATGATATACTATGATCAAGAAGAGTGAAAGCTCTAAGCTTGGGGATGCCCCGGTGGTTCACCCCTGCATATATTAAGAAGACTCAAGCGTCTAAGCTTGGGGATGCCCAAGGCATCCCCTTCTTCATCGACAACATTATCAGGTTCCTCCCCTGAAACTATATTTTTATTCCATCACATCTTATGTGCTTTGCTTGGAGCGTCGGTTTGTTTTTGTTTTTTTGTTTTGTTTGAATAAAATGTATCCTAGCATTCACTTTATGGGAGAGAGACACGCTCCGCTGTAGCATATGGACAAGTATGTCCTTAGTTTCTACTCATAGTATTCATGGCGAAGTTTCTCCTTCGTTAAATTGTTATATGGTTGGAATTGAAAAATGATACATGTAGTAATTGCTATAATGTCTTGGGTAATGTGATACTTGGCAATTGTTGTGCTCATGTTTAAGCTCTTGCATCATATGCTTTGCACCCATTAATGAAGAAATACATAGAGCATGCTAAAATTTGGTTTGCATAATTGGTCTCTCTAAGGTCTAGATAATTTCTAGTAAGGTGTTTGAACAACAAGGAAGACGATGTATAGTCTTATAATGCTTGTAATATGTCTTTTATGTGAGTTTCTGCTGTACTAGTTCATACTTGTGCTTGCTTCAAATAACCTTGCTAGCCTAAACCTTGTATCGAGAGGGAATACTTCTCATGCATCCAAAATACTTGAGCCAACCACTATGCCATTTGTGTCCACCATACCTACCTACTACATGGTATTTCTCTGCCATTCCAAAGTAAATTGCTTGAGTGCTACCTTTAAAATTCCATCATTCACCTTACAATATATAGCTCATGGGACAAATAGCTTAAAAACTATTGTGGTATTGAATATGTACTTATGCACTTTATCTCTTATTAAGTTGCTTGTTGTGCGATAACCATGTTTCGGGGACGCCATCAACTATTCTTTGTTGAATATCATGTGAGTTGCTATGCATGTTCGTCTTGTCCGAAGTAAGAGAGATCTACCACCTTATGGTTAAGCATGCATATTGTTAGAGAAGAACATTGGGCCGCTAACTAAAGCCATGATCCATGGTGGAAGTTTCAGTTTTGGACAAAATCCTCAATCTCATATGAGAAAATTATTAATTGTTGTTACATGCTTATGCATAAAAGAGGAGTCCATTATCTCGTTGTCTATGTTGTCCCGGTATGGATGTCTAAGTTGAAGAATAATCAATAGCGAGAAATCCAATGCGAGTTTTCTCCTTAGACCTTTGTACAGGGCGGCATAGAGGTACCCCTTTGTGACACTTGGTAAAAACATGTGCATTGTGATGATCCGGTAGTCCAAGCTAATTAGGACAAGGTGCGGGCACTATTAGTACACTATGCATGAGGCTTGCAACTTGTGAGATATAATTTACATGATATATATGCTTTATTACTACCGTTGACAAAATTGTTTCATGTTTTCAAAATCAAAGCTCTAGCACAAATATAGCAATCGATGCTTTCCTCTATGGAGGACCATTCTTTTACTTTTATTGTTGAGTCAGTTCACCTATTCCTCTCCACCTCAAGAAGCAAACACTTGTGTGAACTGTGCATTGATTCCTACATACTTGCTTATTGCACTTATTATATTGCTTTGCATTGACAACTATCCATGAGATATACATGTTATAAGTTGAAAGCAACCGCTGAAACTTAATCTTCCTTTGTGTTGCTTCAATGCCTTTACTTTGAATTATTGCTTTATGAGTTAACTCTTATGCAAGACTTATTGATGCTTGTCTTGAAGTACTATTTATGAAAAGTCTTTGCTATATGATTCACTTGTTTACTCATGTCATATACATTGTTTTGATCGCTGCATTCACTACATATGCTTTACAAATAGTATGATCAAGATTATGATGGCATGACACTCCAGAAATTATCTTTGTTATCGTTTTACCTGCTCGGGACGAGCAGTAACTAAGCTTGGGGATGCTGATACGTCTCCGACGTATCGATAATTTCTTATGTTCCATGCCACATTATTGATGTTATATACATGTTTTATGCACACTTTATGTCATATTCGTGCATTTTCTGGGAACTAACCTATTAACAAGATGCCGAAGTGCCGGTTCCTGTTTTCGCTGTTTTTGGTTTCAGAAATCCTAGTAACGAAATATTCTCGGAATTGGACGAAATCAACGCCCGGGTTCCTATTTTCACCGGAAGCATCCGAACACACGAGAAGGACCGGAGGGGGCACTCGGGCCCCCGGACCATAGGCCGGCGCGGCCCGAGCCCCGGCCGCGCCGCCCTATGGTGTCGTCGCCCTTCGACCCTCCTGCGCCGCCTCTTCGCCTATTTAAAGCCCCCGGATCGAAAACCCCGATGCGTTCGACGAAAACCACGAAACCTTCCGGAGCCGCCGCCATCGCGAGGCCAAGATCCGGGGGACAGGAGTCTCTGTTCCGGCACCCTGCCGGAGCGGGGAAGTGCCCCGGAAGGCTTCTCCATCGACACCGCTGCCATCTCCACCGCCATCTTCATCACCGCTGCTGCTCCCATGAGGAGGGAGTAGTTCTCCATCGAGGCTCGGGGCTGTACCGGTAGCTATGTGGTTCATCTCTCTCCTATGTACCTCAATACAATAATCTCATGAGCTGCTTTACATGATTGAGATTCATATGAGTTTGTATCACAATTTATCTATGTGCTACTCTAGCAAAGTTATTAAAGTAGTTCTATTCCTCCGCACGTGTGTAAAGGTGACGAGTGTGTGCACCGTGTTAGTACTTGGTTTATGCTATGATCATGATCTCTTGTAGATTGCGAAGTTAACTATTGCTATGATAATATTGATGTGATCTATGCCTCCTACATATGCATGAAGGTGACGAGTGTGCATGCTATGTTAGTACTTGGTTTAGTCTTTTGATCTATCTTACACTATAAGGTTACTAAAATATGAACAAATTGTGGAGCTTGTTAACTCCGGCATTGAGGGTTCGTGTAATCCTACGCAATGCGTTCATCATCCAACAAGAGTGTAGAGTATGCATTTATCTATTCTGTTATGTGATCAATGTTGAGAGTGTCCACTAGTGAAAGTCTAATCCCTAGGCCTTGTTCCTAAATACTGCTGCGTTACTACTTGCTTGTTTACTGTTTTACTGCGTTACTACTGCTGCAATACTACCACCATCAACTACACGCCAGCAAGCTATTTACTGGCACCGTTGCTACTGCTCCTATATATTCATACCACCTGTATTTCACTATCTCTTCACCGAACTAGTGCACCTATTTGGTGTGTTGGGGACACAAGAGACTTCTTGCTTTGTGGTTGCAGGGTTGCATGAGAGGGATATCTTTGACCTCTTCCTCCTCGAGTTCGATAAACCTTGGGTGATCCACTTAAGGGAAAACTTGCTGCTGTTCTACAAACCTCTGCTCTTGGAGGCCCAACACCGTCTACGAGAAAGGAGGGGGAACGTAGACATCGGGGCCCGAGTGGCATGATCTTAGATTTAAGCTCTATAATTATTGCTTAGATTGTATCTACAAGTTGTTTGCACATGTCTATGTCCGGAACCCGAGGCCCCGAGTGACAGGCAATCGGGATAAGCTGGAGGGGAAGGCGTAGGTATGAGGATCACATGTTTTCACCAAGTGTTAATGCTTTGCTCCGGTGCTCTATTAAAAGGAGTACCTTAATTGCCGATAGATTCCCTAGAGGCCCGGCTGCCACCGGCTGGTAGGACAAAAGATGTTATGCAAGTTTCTCATTGCGAGCACGTATGACTATATATGGAAAACATGCCTACATGATTAATAATCTTGATGTTCTGTCTTAATGTTATTTCAATCCTATCAATTGCCCAACTGTAATTTGTTCACCCAACACTTGTCACTTGTTATTGGGGAGTTACCACTAGTATAGATAGCTGGGAACCCCGGTCCATCTCTCATCATCATATACTCGTTCCTACATGTCATTGGAAGTAGTATCAACTATTTTCTGGTGCCATTGCGTACGTATTCTCTATTCTTGCTCGTCGTGTTACTTGTTACTATCGCTCTCATATTACTGCTTGCTTTCACATCACCCCTGTTGCTAGTGCTTTTCCAGGTGCAGCTGAATTGACAACTCAGTTGTTAAGGCTTATAAGTATTCTTTACCTCCCCTTGTGTCGAATCAATAAATTTGGGTTTTACTTCCCTCGAAGACTGTTGCGATCCCCTATACTTGTGGGTTATCACCCATCTATTCTTGCAGGAACAAAGCTCATAGCAACTCAGCATGTCCTGTAGCGGTAGCGGTTCATCGATTACATCTACCAGGAACTGTAATTCTATTTGTACCAATTTAGGGTGCTCAGCACCCTACCCTTGTTAAAAAAAGAGGAAGACAAAATGAAACCACACACACAAGGGGGCTGAGCTGATGGGATTCGTAACATAGAAAACAAAAAATTTCCTACCGCAAGAACGAATAACAAGCCAAGATGCAATCTAGAAGATTGGAGCAACAAGAAGATCATGAGACTAACCCTCGAAGATTTCCAAAGTCTACGAGATTAGATCTCGTTGTTGCAGAAGATGATCACTTGCCGCTTTCAAAAGCGCGTAGAAGATCTTAACGGTGCCACAGTCGGGCAGCACCTCCGTACTCGGTCACACGTTCGGTGTTGATGACGACGTCCTTCTCCCCGTTACAGCGGGCAGCGGAAGTAGTAGATCCTCCTCGGAATCCCGACAGCACGACGGCGTGGTGGAGGTGGTGGTGGAGATCTCCGGCAGGGCTTCGCCTAAGCGCTAAAGGAGGTGTATGAGGAGGGGGGCGGCTAGGGTTTGGGGAGAGGGGAAGCTGGGGCGCCGGCCTTGGTGGCTTTGGTTGGTGCGGACAAAGAGGTGGCCGGCCCCTCCCTCTCTCCCTCATTATATAGGTGGAACCCCAAGGGTTTGCCCAAAGTCTTCGAATAAGACCCTAATTCAAAACTACCTTATGGACGAAACCTAGAGGGACAGGGACTCTCCCCTTCCCCCCTTGTTGGCCGGCCAAGGAGGTGGAGTCCACCATGCACTCCACCCTCCCACTTGGTTGGCTGGTTAGGGTTGGTGGAGTCCAACCGGGACTCCACCTTCGATGGTGATTTCTTCCGGAAGGTTCTAGAACATTCTAGCGCCTTCCATAAATGCACCGGATCATTTCCAAAATTGGAAAGTGACTTCCTATATATGAATCTTATTCTCCGGACCATTCCGGACCTCCTCGTGATGTCATGGATCCCATCCTAGACTCCGAACAAAATTCGAACTCCATTCCATATTCCATATCTACTTAAAACGACATCAAACCTTAAGTGTGTCACCCTACGGTTCGTGAACTATGTAGACATGGTTGAAACTCTTCTCCGACCAATAACCAATAGCGGGATCTGGAGATCCATAATGGCTCCCACACATTCAACGATAACTTAGTGATCGATTGAACCATTTACATACGATACCGATTTCCTTTGTCACGCGATATTTTACTTGTCCGAGGTTTGATCATCGGTATCTCCATACCTTGTTCAACCTCGTCTCCGACAAGTACTCTTTACTCGTACCATGACATGTCATCTCTTGTGACCAAGTCACATGCTTGCAAGCTAATCAGACGACATTCCACCGAGAGGGCCCAAAGTATATCTATCCGTCATCGGGATGGACAAATCCCACTCTTGATCCATATGCCTCAACTCATACTTTCCGAATACTTAATCCCACCTTTATAACCACCCATTTACGCAATGGCGTTTGATGTAATCAAAGTACCCTTCCGGTATAAGTGATTTACATGATCTCATGGTCGAAGGACTAGATAACTATGTATCGAAAGCTTATAGCAAATTGAACTTAATGACATGATCTTATGCTACGCTTAATTGGGTGTGTCTGATCTTATGCTACGCTTAATTGGGTGTGTCCATTACATCATTCATCCAATGACATAACCTTGTTATTAATAACATCCAATGTTCCATTCGCAAAAAAAAAAATCCAATGTTCATGATCATGAAACTATGATCATCTATTAATCAACAAGCTAGTTATACAAGAGGCTTACTAGGGACTCCTTGTTGTTCACATAACACACATGTATCAATGTTTCGGTTAATACAATTATAGCATGGTATGCAAACATTTATCATAAACACAAAGATATATAATAACCACTTTATTATTGCCTCTTGGGCATATCTCCAACATGAGCATGTACACTTGAGAAGCACTATTGAGTGTGCTTGCATGGCAACCATTCATCAGAAAGACATGCGTATGGAGTGCATAGAGGAGTGCCACCACCACAATCGAAGGTTGTCACAATCCCGAGACCTTGCATACTGCAGCACCACCTGCTTGCATGTCAATGAACCACTAGTTAGCAAACTGGGAGCATAAGATCAACGAGTGAAGTTGTCATAGTCGAAGGGCATTACTCCTCCGAGAGAAAAATGCATAGACAAAGCTTACACAGATGATGGATTGCTAGAACTTCGAGGAGTTTCTACCAACGCCATCGAAACACATTGCATGACTGAGATTCCACCAATGTCACGAACATTGAACTCAGCCAAAGGGATAGCTCCAGACACTTTGCAAGGTGGGGAGGTAGCTAGTGCCATTAAAGGGGGTTGATCAACTGGACCCACACCGGTAACACCAAAACTCAACACGTTCGCTGCCATGACCAACGGATTTAGCCAAGCTTGCATGACCATGAAGAGATGAAGTCAAAGGGCACCTCACAAACCCATGAACCACACCAGCCAAGAGGTTCCCATGTGACACCTTCAAGAAACAAAAATGACCGCATAATGCACCATCTTCGCTCAACTTTCGACTGGAGCTTGGGGAGGCTTGTGGTTGAGCCAAATCCTCTCGAGGGCACCACAACCGCCTACACCTCTTACTGGGAGAGAAAGAGAGGGAAGGACAGCTAGTACAAATGCAACAACAATGAATCCAAAAGGAATAGATGAGCAATCAATATTTTAAATGAAATATATTGAGTATAATGAAAGAATTATATTTAACCTACAAAAAACATAGAGAGGGAACAAATTCTAAATCAGAATTAGCGAAAGAAGACATTTCAATATCAAAGCTTAATAACTGAAGACAATAGTGTATTAACACGCTAACCAAATCCACTAACACAAAATAATAAGGAAATATACATAAACCTACATGTCTATGAGTGCCACTTTGTCATGCAAAATTCTATGCATCCTTACCAGGGTCACCTTTAGTCAATCTAACATCCTTTCCCCTTCAATACAAAATAAATTTCAAAGAAGATATATGATTAAAATACAAACTGCACATACAATATATCGATGCTAAACTAGTGTAACAAAAAACGATGATATGTGACAAGTTGATGCCTCAGTTTTATTTGAGCGGGTAGGTTTATGCCTCATTCGCATTTTTAATTATGATAGAAGAGTTTAGTTATCATAGAAGATATTAAAAAAAGACCAGTCTTCATGGCTACTTGCTAAAGCATGGGTAAGGTAATGTAGAGAATTAAACCAAGGTTAGTACAACAGATTGTAGGGAAGCATCCCACTCTACCGAGGTTTGTCGTGATATGAATTAAAGGGGTGGCTTGTAACTCTACTTAGGAGAGTGGGGAAACATATGCAACAATACCGCAAGAAAATTTAAAAAAGATAACATAAAAGGACAGGACTCAGCTTGATGTACTACGCAACTTAGGATAAAATGAATTTGATTTCCCCTAAGAAAAGTTTGGCTCCTGGTTACATGTTTTGAGTGCATGATCTTTCTATTTGTTAGAGATATATTAGGTAGTATTAGATGTCACGGGATTTGTATAGGATTTGTCATTCATCTCCTGCCTTATCTCTAGGAGAGCTTCTTAGCCTCCAAGTCTTGTACCCTATATATACTCGCCCATGAGGCGCAATACAACATCCATCATATTCCGCCAATCTCTCTCCCTCTCTATCATTCTACATGGTATCAGAGCCAAGAGGTCTTGAGTTCAAGACCCGGTTGGCGCAATATAAAATAAAAATATTGCAGCCCACTTTCGGTCCACGTTTAGGCCTGAGGGAGCCACACGTGAGGGGGAGTGTTGAAGTATAAATGCATTGCCTAATCTCTTCCATCAGATCGGTCTTTTGGTTGCATTGGTTAGAGCATGCAGTTCTACATTACAAAGTGCGCGCCATGTCGGAGTAGACTAGTAGAGGAGGTCTCGACGACGGGTGTCGGAGAAGAGGAGCAGGTGGTGTAGTCGGGGAAGAGGCGAGTCTCGACGACGGGTGTCGGAGTAGAGTAGCAGGTGACGTAGTCGGGGAAGAGCGAGGACGGCGGCGGCGAAGCTGTAGTGTACGAAGACGTAGAAGGCGGCTAACCCAGCGGTGACCATGGGTGGTCAAGGCTGGACGCCTAGATGGGCGTTGCGGTGGTCGGCGGCGCGGCGGCGACCCGAAGAGGTTGGCGAGCCCAGCGGCGACACTGGGATGAGGCGCGGCGGCGGTACACGAAGTAGGCGAGGAAGACCCAGCGGCGTGAAGAAGACCATGCGCGGATGGAGGCGACCCGCGCCGAAGGGGCGGCGCTGTGGTGGCCTCGGACATCGACGCGCGGGGGACGGCGAAGGCGACCGCGTGTGGCGACGCTACGGCCTGAGGGGCCGGCGTAGCTGCAGGGCGCGAGTCGGTGCAGCGGCGGGACGCCACCAGCGATGTACACGCCTCAGAAGGCGCGTCGTTGGCTAGCAGCGTGGACCAAAGGCGGCGGCGCTGCGACCGAAGGGGCGACGCAGCGGCAACCCGATGCTCAATCGGTGGTAGGCGCGTGCTCGGGGACGTGCTTGGCGGAGACGTGCGCGCGGTCGGTTGATCAGACCGACGGCGGCGTTGTACGCGCCATGGCGTGGACGACGTGCCGCAGATTGGAGTCGTTGGCGACGTTGTCGGTGATGTTCCGGGCGATGACGGTGAAGACGGACCAGCGATGGAGACCGCGCGGGCGAGACAGCTGCTGCGTCGCACGTAGGCGCCCCGTGTGTGACGCATGCGGCCGTGCCGCGCAGTTGATGAAGATGGCTGGTGCAGTCGATGCCGTTGTCGGAGTAGAGGCGCGCGGTGACGGCGGCGGTGGGTGACTCAATCCGATCTATGATCGGTTAACCAAAAAAAAGAAAACGACGGTCGAGCGACCGGCGGAGCAAAAAGAAAACCAATCTACGGATTGGAAAAAAAAGACTCGAGGGCAGCGGATCAACGGATCGGCCGACGAACCCTCATACGGGTTGCGCGGCCCCCCAGAGTAGATCATGGAGATCGACCTCCCCGGGGGCGGCGCGGCGCGGAAGCTTGGGCGGCGGCTAGGTCAAGGAGCGTGCCGCTCTGATACCATGTAGAATGGTAGAGAGGGAGAGAGATTGGCGGAATATGATGGATGTTGTATTGCGCCTCATGGGCGAGTATATATAGGGTACAAGACTTGGAGGCTAAGAAGCTCTCCTAGAGATAAGGCAGGAGATGAATGACAAATCCTATACAAATCCCGTGACATCTAATACTACCTAATATATCTCTAACACTATTGATATCATCAAATCCAAGAAACCTGGCAAGACCATGGATCATGTCGCAAATAGAAAGATTATATTCTGGTTTTGAACTCACGTATAGTGTAACGAATATCACATAAATCCCGGAAATTTAATCCGGCTCCCGGGTACTTATGCTCCCTCTACCAAAAAATCATATTTTGAAGTGTCAATTTTTTTTGACAAAATATTCTACATGTACAGCTCCATAATATATGTGTGTTCGTTAAGTTTTCACGAAAAATCAATATTTTTGTGGTCTATGTATAAAAGAGAAAATTTATCTTGTGAAAAGCATTATTTTTAGCACTGCATTTTTTCTTTTTACATACGTCACGTGGTAAGTCGATTTTTTATGAAACGACTTTGTGAGCGCGTTACATGTGAAGACATACAATTTTTTTGTTTCAATTTTTTGAAATTCAAAATGTGTGTAAGTTGCATTTCAAAATAGAGGAAGCATATGCTCCCATGTTCTAAAACACCACTCCCCATAAATCCTTTCAATATAATTTATTTCATCATGTACTGATTAATCATGATGATTCACTCACTCTGGAAGCATTTTCGTATCCCTGCTATCATCTATATATTGACCGTGAATGTACCTATAGTCCACACACGTGTTTTAATACACACACGAAATAGTAGAATTAACGCGCAAATTGGAATTATGGAGAAATAATATTGACATCCAAGAATATGTCTGAACTGCAGTATAGACCGAACAAGACATGAATATGATTCCACATACTATGCCTAGTGATTTTTCAAAAAAAAAAATTGTTTTCCACAGGAGAGCGCAAGGTGTATTAGATAGAAGACTACATGAAAACATAAACTTAACTAGTACTACAGTATTAGATGTAGAAGTACACAGTGACGGTCGGAAGCTTTCGGTGTGGTCTCAACAGGTTGTCCCAATTGCAATCTGCGTGGTCTCTAGCCAACGTGAAAAGACAAGTATCCTCCTAGCCATGCAAATATAGTTTTATAATAGTCACCTTTCCCTGTTAGGCACAAGAAGAGGAGAGCGTATCTGGTGACGTTCTCAACTTCTCGTTAGAGACACATGCCATACGATGATTAGAGGAGGGGAACCTATGTTCTTCGAACGGAGAACGTATATGGAGTATTGCCGCACGGTATAATAAAATTAGATAGTTTTTAGCCTATATTTTATCTAAGTTTGTGATAAGTATATAAAGTCGGATAAAGTATAAATTATGTCATTGACATGCCCACGAGCCACGAGCAACCCGATGACTGATAGACGGGACCGACAGTGTCATTCCTGAAATCGTAGAGTACTTATTACTCGGGCTCAATTAGTTGGTCGGAGGTAGTAAGTCCTTCGGCTCTAAATACTTATTACAGATTTAACGAAGAATCTCTATGCATGTTTTAGCCTACATATTATTTAAATTTGTAAGAAATATTTAGGGCTGGATTGGAAGGAGTAGTACAATAGTTAATTTGGATCGAAGGGTTAAGTTCGTTAGTTGTGAGTGTTTAATGTCAAATTTTAAATTTATCGGTAGTACATGTTTTTTGAGAGAAAAGGTAGTACATGTTTTTTTGAGAGAAAAGGTAGTACCAATGTTAGAGCCTTATATATAGGACTGTTTGAGTGACTTGACACGTTACAATATGTGTTGTGCGAGCACGTACGTGCATGGCTACGTGTGTACTGATCGCCGTTTGGAAACAAAAGAGCGGCCGCAGCGGTAGCAGGTTTTGCAAAGCTCGGACGAACGGTGGGGCGGTGGGCGTGTGTCACCTTTTTGGGCGTATGTCACCCGTCAACTGCAACTCGCACGTACGCAGCGATTCTTCTCTCTATCGGCCCTGGCCTTGACGTGCACGCGCCAACAACGACGCCGCTCGACGTGGAGCGCTCCAAGCCACCACCTCCGCCTCTAAACTACACGCACCGGCTGGATCCCGATCTGGTAATCATCCATGGCAGGTATACGTGCTAATATATTCCTGAGGCCAGGAAGGAGCCGCTCGAACGAGGCCCTGGGTTTTTATTATTATTCTCGCATGTACTGGTCCACGACGGCGGTGCTCGTCGTCTTCACGGCCGGACACGACGGCCCTTTCCCTTCCTATCTTCTCCAGTTCTGTTTTCTTCTTTTCTTTTTCTTTTTTTTTGCCGGAAAGAACTCTATATATGACATGAGTTTATAAGAAGTACAAACCACTCCAAATATAATAAATTTATATCGAGGTTCTTGGACCAAGCAAGCCGCTGACGCGTCGTTGTCACCACCCCTTTACCAGCATTGCGATGACAGTTGGGATGTCTTCGTGCACGTACCTCTAAGGCTCTAAGGTCTAGCACCCCAGAGCCGAATTCGTCACCATTGAATTGACCTAAATCTTCTAAGTTCTAGCACCAAACCTATAACACATGTAGATTGGACGAGATCCACCACTGCAGAAAAGTGACGACCAGACGAATCCCACCCTCCTCAACGAGATCTCCCCGCTGACGAGGTGGACGAGGAGGCAGGTATGCCTTATTCTTCCCCCACATAACGCCACTATAACCACCATAACGATAATACCGATTGACCAAACTCTAACTTTGGGCACCTGTCTATAGTGTCGACCGCGGGTCCAATGTCCCCACCCGCTCCTCCCGCCGGAGCTGCTAGCAGAGGACGCGGGGACCCGTCGATCCCCGGTCGTAGACGGTGAGGACGAGACAGATGGCAGCAGTTGCTAGCATTTCCACCCAAATACAACTTTGGGTAAGAAAGCAGTTCAATAGAAGTCGGTGAGAGAGTGGGCACTAGCAGTTGAATTTGAAATCTCACAAGTAGGACTGATATCAACACTAGCCAACCATCCATTCTATGCCTCAGTTTACTCTCCAGTCACGCTTAACTAGCAACCACAGCCAAACTCCAAAAAAAAAAAGATCGAAGTGACCAAGTGATGCGTCCCGACACTCAAACGAAGAACAAATACATAGTACTACTACATTCGTACAATAAAATTTGTCTGAGATTTATTCTAGTTTAGATATATCTACATACTAGATAGTGTTAATAAATATTTAATTTTTTAGGGTAAAAAACGTTCAAATTTTAATAAATCTAAGACAATTTTATCGGATTGTCATGGTCTCTCTTTTCCCGGCTGATGCGTCCTCGCACTACAATCTCGGCCCGGAACAAACAGCGAGCGATGCGGGCATCAGCATGGGGCGCACACGATTTCTACCCAGCATGGCAGGGGAGATAAGAGTATCTCCACTCGTCTCCCCGACGAGGCCCCAAGCGACGTTTTTCCCATCCCGGACGGCGAAATTCGGCCTAGTCACGCTCCCGGTTTCTCGTTTTTGTCCGGATTTGGCCCTTCATCCATCCAGCGAGCCCACGCCATCCCCGGTCCCCCGGGGCGCGCTCGGGGACTCCGCCCGGGGCGCGCTTGGGGACTCCGGACGAAAGCATTTGGCGTGAAACGTCGTGTGGACCCTCGTAGTCGGCGACAGGAAAGCCAAATCCTGTCGATTTCCCTCCAATTTGCTTGCATATCCCCAAACTCTCCCGCCGAATTTGTCCATTCTCCTCCTCGTCTTCCAGTTCCAGATCTCGTCCTCGTCTTCTCGTCCACCACCGTTCTCCTCCTCATCTTCTCGTCCACCACCATGCCGCCGAAGGCGAGGAAGCCGCGGGCGAAGAAGGAGCGGCCGCCGGGTATGTCGAACGCAGAGTGGGCGGCGGACGAGATCCGGCGCCAGGTCGAAACAAGCAGCAGGGTGGAGAGGGAGAAAAAGGCCGCCGCCAAGAGGGTGGTGGCGGCGGCCCAGGACGAACAAGCGAGGAAGATCAGCATGGCCATGAGCATGGGCCATGCTCACGGCGGCGGCGGCGGCGCCATGTTCCCCGGCCAATGGCCGACGCAAGGTACAAGCAGTTCCCCATCGACTTTCTCCCCTTCGATCTACTCGCCGTCGCCACCTGCCATGTTCCAAGAGGGCGCCTACGTCCAACCGTCCAGGTTCACGCCGTCGCCGCCCGAGCTCGACGTCGGCAGCGGGAACCAGTACGAGGGCACCTCGCTGGCCCTGCGACGAGGGCCGCTCCCGTTCGGTGCGATGGCGGCGCCGAACGACGAGGAGATCCACGAGATGATCACCTCCGGCTCCACGGCCGCCGCTGCGAGCCCGGGGTTTTTCATGGCCACCGCCGCTGCGAGCCCGGGGTTCTTCACGCAAGAGGAGGCGAGGGCGAGGGCAGCTGTCGCGGCACGCAACGAGTATGTGGAGGATGTGGCCGACGGAAGCCAAGCCGTCGAAGAAGAAGACGAAGAAGAAGGACTCGCCGCCAACCTGTCGAAGGGAAAGAAGAAGAGGAAGAAGGACTCGCCGCCTGCCGAACCGCGTATCAAATGGACGCCGAAGGAAGAGGAGTGCCTCGCCGAAGCTTGGATGACCGTGTCCACGAACGGCATAACCGGGGCCAATCGGTCGTTCGACACATATTGGCTTCGATTGAAGCAGGCGTTCGACGAACGCAAACTCGTCGATCCCTACTTCAGCAAGACGAACATGAACCGGGGAGACAAGGAAATGGCCACCCATTGGGGGATCATACAGACGGCGTGCAGCAAATGGCACGACATACAAGAGGAGATCGAAGAACGGCCGATGAGCGGCCACGACTTGGAGCAAAAGGTATGCTCCGTCGACCCTGCATCACCGAGGTTAGCTGTGCACCGTGTAGATCGTCGTGAGCTGACCCGTATCGCCGTACTCTTTTTCCCCAGTTGCGCCGTGCTTTGGACAAGTACATGGACGACACCGGCATGCAGTTCAAGTTCCTGAACATCTACGCCCGCATCGAGAAGTGCGAGAAGTGGGCGGAAACCCGCAAGAACCTCTCGAAGAGCAAGACCGAGCAGTACAACCCCGACGCTCCGGCGGCTGGCTTGGCAGATGGGCGCCCGGAACTCGGCCAGAAAAAGCTCAAAGAGCTCAAAAAGACGGGCGATCCCGCCGACAGGATGCATGCGTCGATCGACAAGTGCTGGGCTGACTTGAGGACGCACGCCGATGGGAGGAACGACAAGTTCGACGGCAGGTGGCGGGAGATGCTCGCCAACCAAGGCGTCCGGATCGCCCTGCTGAAGACGACGGCGGCGGCGAAGAAGAGGAACACTGACTTGGCGTTTCTGATGGGCGGGAACACGGATCTGATGGACGAGGAGACGAGGATTTGGTACCAGGGCCACCGCAGCGACATCCTCTGACCCACTCCGGCCAGTTCTTCGTCGTCTCCGCCGACCAGTTCTTCCTCACCGTCTACACCGTCGACTGCCGCTGCTTCGTCGTCGACTGCCGCCGCTTCGACCACGGCGTGTGAGGAAACTGGTCCGTCGAACACCGCCGTGCCAGCCGGGACCGCCGATGAGCTCGTTTCCGTGTAATTTCCCTCCTATCGCCGATCTGTGGCTGATCCTTTTGTTGGTCCTTTTGCCGATCAACTGGCCGTATTTGTAGCGCGGGACGACGGTTTGTTTGAATTTAAACTATGCCCGCCGAACTCCGGGTGGACAACTGGAAATACGGTACTCCCCACGACTTTATTTCGTCCAATCCGACGGTTGTTTCGTCCGAATTTCGTCGTAGGCAGGCCAAACGAGTGGAGATGCTCTAACAAAGCTAGAGTACAAGCTCTCCATTTCCACCCACCCGATCGACCCATCCATCGGTTCTGGTTCGACAAAAAGATTCATCTCGCCTGGCAACAAGATAACCTATCTAGTGGCGTGCACACGAGTACTACATACAGTGCTGCTGCTAATTATGGGCTACCACCAGATCTTTTTCTCTTCCATCCCAAAACGATTGCTCGCTATGCTAAAAAAAGAGGAGTGCCGCTATGGATATGGGCTATACAACTGGTACTACAGTAGAGAATTTTTATTCTGGGGGAAGTGTACGAAGGTACATGTGTCGTGTCGTCATCCCTCCCGTTAATAAACAATGCCCCGGGAACCTGAAATAGCATAGTGAGCCAATACTTTATACTAGGATGCACCGACGCACGAGGATGGAGGTGAAGCCGGCCCATGATACCACCTTCGTTTAAATCATGGCTGTTATATGCCGCTCAGTCTTCTTCTTCTTCTTCATAATCATAGATGACCATACTGTGACACCATGTGCCAGTGCCTGATTGACTCTTAATTACTTAACCAACTTCCACTTCCATATTTTTTATTGAGCCTGGAGATATTTTAGTGTACGATATACAACGTACGGTGGTGCTCAGATGCTTTCACATTGTGCATCGTATCTGCAAAAAAAAAAAAAATCTTCTCGTGAAGAAAAGAAGTTCTCGTGTTTTTCTTCGCCTCGCTGCTCGTGCGTGATTTCTACTTGGGTTGAACGGAGAAGAGGAGCAGCCCAACTCATTAGGGCCGCCTGAAAATTTTATGCTTGAGCTCCATGAAGCCAGGCTGAGGACCCGGCCCATCACGCCCTCCAAAAATATCCATTCGGAACAGGAGGTTTATCAGTTATCACCACCCCTCCTCTTACCTACCGCGGCGATGCTGCGATGCGCCACGACAGACACTGGACGCCATGAACCTGCTGCTCTCATTCCCTTCCATACCCATCGCTCATCGTCCGACTAGCTAACGGAGAAATACCACAGGTAGCCCTGTGAGGAAAACGGTCTAGATGACTAGCGGGGATTGCACAGAGAGGCTTGGACCAAATCACGCGTATGTCAGTCCAGGAGAAAGTCCGAGACCCATCTCCAACGTGGCAACGTAAAACGGACGTCTAAATTATCCGCGTTACATCGCCTCACGGACGTGAAAATAGTTGTTTTTATCCACGCGTCCGTTTGCATCGCCTCGCGGACGCGAAAATTGTTGTTTTTGTCCACACGTCCGTTTGCGCCTGGGTGCCTCCAGCGGCCCGACTTTCTAACTATATTTTTCTCTTTTTCATTTAAACATAGTTACAAACATTACAGAAACTAATACACAATTGGAAACATGGTTTTACACAAACTAATACATAGTTTGGAACATGGTTTACACAAACTAATACATAGTTAACACATTGCAAAATGTGTAAACCTAACTAGTGTTAGCTTCACAGATTTCGTATATTCGCTGCCAAGAAAGAACACTCTCGAGCACACTCAATCATCCAAACTGGAAAATCCAGCTCGCAATGAAAACCCTGTTGTTCCAATCGAGGACGAACATCCAGAAACCGCATTAGCTGCCTCAATTAGCCTGTGACCATATTCGCTGCAAAGAAAAGACACTCTGATTGTTCTAACTGTCGGTGTCCGAACCGGTCTCGCCGGTGTGGTATTGCCTGCGGCAGGATGTGTCGTCGAACACCTTGACGATCATCTTGCCACCCTCCTCGTAGAGGAAGGTGAGCTGGCAGCCGGGCTCGAGAGCAAGGTCGCGGGCGAACTTGTTCCACCCGGTGTGCAGGTACATCTTGCCCTGCCCGTCGAACAAGACCTCGACAGGCCACCGTCAAAAGTTGCAGCTGACCTCTCATAGCTGCAACTGGGCCGGCTCGACGCCATCGATGAACTCGGCGAATTTGTCCGGGAGCCGCTTGATGCCGAGGGATTCCTGGTCGATGCGGAGGAGTAACTCGAAGCATCGGTCCTCCTGCGAAGACGATGACGATGCAGGCGACGGCGATCGTGGGGCTGTAGCTGCTCCACCTCGGCGGCCCGGCCCTAGGGCCAGTCACGCCCGTGGCCTCGACCACCTCGCCGGCCACCTGGACCCGCCATGGAGTTCCTCGCGGGGCTAGTTGCGTCGCACGAAGAGCTAGGCGGCACTACGGTGGAGGTTGTGGCGGCTAAGGTTTGTGTGGTGGAGAGGATGAGGAAGACGAGTGTGCGCCCTCTTTATATACGCTGGAGGCATGCGAGAGGCGTGACACGCGTGGCATTGCCATAACTTCGTTGCCAGAGGTGGGCGGCGGCCGCTCGGCCGGCGAGGCATCGCCATTAATGTGGCGCAGACTGCCGAAGCGACGCCTCAACGCCATTGACTGGCGTGCCTGAGAAGACGCATCGAGCCAGGGTCGCTGCCAGGCAGGCCCGATGAAACATCCGCCAGACGCGAGTGGACACTCGTCGCGTCCGCGCAGCTTCCGTAGAGACGCATCCGAGGCGCATATTTGGGCCAGGTTTACGTCTCCGCGGACAGCCCAGTCACTATGCGTCGGACCGTTGGGCTTGATCCCAGACTCATTTTTGACCGCACGAACGCAAACAGTCGCTCATCGTCCGTTTGCGAGATGCCCTAAGAATTTTTTACGTAGAAGACAAGTAGATGGATGTCAACTCCTATAGGGACTACTTGACCCGTACCGACTCAGGTTACACCTTGCAATCCATATACTGTCCCAGTAGATAAGGCGACATATTTTTTTCGAAATGGAGACTCTCATCCCAGCCTCTGCATTGAGTGATGCATACAATTTTTATTGATGAAGATAAGGTGACATATGATGATGAATTCAAGACAAGCAATATAGAGGAACCATGTCGACTTAAAGTAGGACTTTACCTCTAGAGAGAGGGGCTAAACCTAGGAACATCGTGTACTGATCTAGTCCCTCGTAGTAGGGGTGCAAAGCGGCACCCAACCCACCCTTCTTCGTAGTCAAAACAAGTCAGATTAGTTGTAACCTTTTTTGTTTAGAAAATTAGTCTAGTTTGAACTAGATAATACTTTCTCGGGCTTACGCGGGATACCACTTGCAAGACTTCCTACCCCAACTTGTAAGTCATCTTCGATGCCACATGTCGTGACTTTCCCACAACATTTGGCACCCACCGTGGGGTAGGAGGTGTCTGGAGTCGAGCTCCACGCAGTACTTCTTGATTTGTTTTTATTGAAGAAATAGTTTTGTCTCCCCAACTTCACCGACGTGTTTGTGAGGCACAACGATATCTAGGTAGTATAAAATAAAGTAAATAAGTGAAAAGTATTTTTATATTTTCTAAATTAATAAGAGCTAAAATTATAAAATAAATGCAAGCAAAGTAAAGTAAATCGTGTTTTTACGGTTTAAAATGGACTGGGATTCATGGTATCACTTGACATCTCTCTCTCATAAACATGGTGAGATGAATTAAATACTTTAATAGCAAGCAACAAGTGATAGCAAAATAAATGTTGTTGTTCATAATAAGCATTCATATGGGCATCGCCTATTAGCATAGAGATGATGCAACACATTGTTACTAATACTCTCTTGGAAAGGGAAAATTCCCCTGCCAAGATTAAGAGAAATAAAGTATTTACTTAAGAACTTTGACATGAAGTTGTTTAACATAATATCATCTTCAGAAAAAGGCTATCTAGATTATCACTACATCCACAATATCATAAGCAATAATTTATCCCTAGTGAGGTATCCAATGAAAAGGCAACAACCATTACAACATACATATTGGCATCACTTCCACATACCTACTACCAAGTTAATCCAACTAACACACCTCCCCCTTATGGCTTCTTGCATACAAGCTTGATCAGAACATAGCATACATGAACGGGGGTAACATCGGAAACAAAATATCAATTGCATCTCATAACTCATCTCATAACAAAAGATCCACCATCAAAGTAATGCAAATATGGCCATAATCACGTAGGCATCTCATATGGCTCTAATTAGTGAAGTACATACGGAAAGATTGATGAAAACCGACAATGTTGATGATGTTGATGGAGACGGATGAGCAATCGGGGGACTCCAACAACTTTTCTTCCTCATATCTTCGCATGAAAACTTCTCCGTTTCGTGTATTTCTCCGTTGAGGGCAGTCTCTCTGGTGCTTTACAACATCAGAACTTTATATAGGAAGTTTTAGGTCAAAACTCATTGGATGGCAGAGGCAATCTTGTGCACAAGGCGGTTGGTGGGTACCATGGAACCACCCATAGTGGTGGCCGTGCCATGGGCCTCTCTGGCCGGTCCTGGCAGCTCCAGCTCCATCTCCTTTGCCCATCCTCTTGTATTCCCGAAAAATGGGTCCGCGAAAAACATGGGATCATTAGGTGTCCATAATGTTGCTTAAGCTAAAAATACATGAAACATGGTTTTATTATTATGCAACATTAAATTCCATCAAATGGAACTTTGTTGCAAATCCCCATAAATCAATGTAAAACATGTAGAGTATGTCACATATCTGATACGTCTCAAATGTATCTATAATTTCTTATGTTCCATGCTACTTTTATGATGATACTCACATGTTTTATACACATTATATGTCATTATTATGCATTTTCCGGCACTAACCTATTAACGAGATGCCGAAGAGCCAGTTGCTGTTTTCTGCTGTTTTTGGTTTCAGAAATCCTAGTAAGGAAATATTCTCGGAATTGGACGAAATCAACGCCCAGGGTCCTATTTTTCACGAAGCTTCCAGAAGACCGAGGGAGAGACGAAGTGGGGCCACGGGGAGCCGCCACACTAGGGCGGCGCGGCCTGGACCTTGGCCGTGCAGCCCTGTCGTGTGGGGCCCCCGTGAGGCCCCCTGACTGTCGTGGTATCGTCACGGCATATGCCATAGGGTGGCTAATCGAAGGTGGTCCCTGAGAGATCTCATGACGGTATCCGGAAGCGGGTATGGGGACGAGCGACACGGCGACGTACCCAGGTTCGAGGCCCTCCGGTGGAGGTAACACCTATACTCCTGCTAGAGTGTATATGATGATCACACAATACAAGGTTGCTCCTTGAGCTGTGTCCGGCTGCTCCTGGGAGGCTAAGGAAGACTAGAGTCTCTCTCACAGGGCAGCGCTAGGGGTAGAAATGAAGTGAGAATGATCGATCGGTCCCACGCACGAGAGGGGGTAGTGCGGCTTATATAGGCGCCGGCACTTTACATATAAGACCCTATAGTCTGCGGCCGGCTTGGCCGGCTCCGGCTCCGCTCCTTCCCGAGGCAATGACGTCAGGAGCCGTTGAGGCCTTATGGCCTGTCCCGTCCGGCTGCCGAGGTCAGCGGTATGGAGAGGAAGTGTCCCTGTCGCCGTCAGCCACTGTAGCCAGTACGGCTCGACGTAGGCCATGATGGCCTGTCCGGCGCGTGGCACTATTGCTCCACAGTGCCCCGCGCTTTACGGAAGATGAAGTCAGCGTGGACTTTGGGAACCCGGATCACCAACCCGGTTCCTTCCAGTGCAAGACTCGCCAGCCTCGAGTCGGCCTGAGGTACAAACCCCCGGTCGGATATGGCTTGTAGAAGCCGGCCCAGCTACGGCATTGGCGGCCGTAGCCGGGCCGACTAGGACCTAGAGCCAGCCGGCTTCCGGACCAGCCGGCCACGGCGCCAGCCGGCTGCTCCTCAGCCGGCATTTGCCGCGAGCCGGCCAGTGGCCAGCCGGCTGCTCCGCGTCCATTGCCCTACCCGGGGTCTTCCCCCCGACATTAGCCCCCGAAGCTAGCAAGGTCCTGCGTCTAGAAGGACCTAGGCAGGTTTTCCTGGCTTCTCGAATATACTTGACGGCACTTGGAGGGGCCGACTGAGAATTTCCATTCAGCCGGCTGCGCCCTCATCCGGCTCGTTCCTGCCGGCTGCTTCTAGCCGGCCGCTATTTACACTTATGCAGCTTTTGCTTTCTCGCAGGTTTTGATGATGTCTCCGCCTTGCTGGATGATTTTTGAACCGAGTTGAACTTAATGTCCGGCTCCGGCTTGCGGCGCGCCGGAGTCTCCGCCGCCTCGGGTCCTGCACCCGACTTGACCGGTCTGACGCCTGGGCTCTGACGCCGGTTCGTCTGGTCGCATCAATGTCCCCTCCGGATCCGGTGCGGTCGTGGGCGACGTGGTGTGGCGGTTTCCAGTAACGGCAGCGGTCGTGGGGGGAGTTAGTGCGCAGAGGATCCGGGCGACGTGGCCACGATCGCCACTTGGAGGTTAACCGTCCGCCGCGGTCGGCTATAAATGCCGCGGGGGAGGGTACCGAGGCGGCCACTTGCCTCACTTCATCTTCCTCGCGCTCCCGTTCCTCTTCGCTCTCTCCTTCGCGCTCGAGCCCGTTGCTGGTCCGGCGAACGTCTTCCGCTGGCGAACTCCGGCGAGCGAACCTCCGCCGATCCGCCGCCGCTACTCCGACGAGCCGGCGCCACAGGGCCCCGCGTTTCGACGGAGCGTCCTCCGCCGCCGTCGCCGCCGCCGTCGCAAGGTTCTTCCTCGCCCTTCCGCCTTTCGTGGTCATCTTCTTCTTCTTCCTCGACGATGGCCTCCGCCAGCGGATCGTGGAGGGGCTCGTACATTAGGGAGGACGACATCGAGCGGCTGGTACGCCTCCGCCGGATCCCGTCGTCGGTGGTCACGCGGGCGCCCGGCGAGGAGACGGAGCCCGAGCCGCAGCCCGGCAAGCGCGTCGTCTTCGGCGCGCATCTCGATCGCGGGCTGGGTCTGCCGACTTACACCTTCTTCCGCCAGTTCCTTGACAACTTTGGCCTGCAGCCGCACCACCTGCCGGCCAACGCCTGCATCCTCCTCAGCTGCTACGTGGCCTTCATGGAGGCCTACGCCGGCTTGTGGCCGGATATCGACTTCTGGAGCCGGCTGTTCTACCTCAAGGCGCAAACCACTGAGGGCCGCCTGCGGGCCTGCGGCGCCGCCTCGATCTACACCCGGCCGGGTACGCCCTTCCCCAAAATCCCCACCGTTGACTCGGTGAAGAATTGGCAGATGTCGTTCTTCTACGTGCGCAACGAGGGGCAGCTCGTCGACCGGATCAACCTGCCGGAGTTCAACCCGGCTCCTCCAGTCGGCCGGATCAAATGGAGCTACAACGCCCGCACGACGAACCCGGACGCTGAGGTGAACCAGCTCTGGGACTTTCTGGGGGCGGCCGTCGATAACGGGCTGACCGCCGAGGACCTCCTCTGCACCATCGCCGAGCGCCGGGTGCTGCCGCTCCAAATGCGCACCCCACAAAATCGGGCATATGTCCGGCCGGTTCGACCCGAACCGGACCTCCAAGGCGCCGCTCTCCAAGGCCCAAGTGGCCCGCCGGGTGAACAACATCACCAAGGCGAACCTGCCGGATGAGTGGAACTACGGGCTGGCGCCCCATGACAGGGACCACCAACCCGAGCTGGTAAGCTTTATGTTTTCGCCGACTTCCGGCTTGCGGCTGCGAGGCCGACTTCCCTTTCTTTCTGCCGACTTCCGGCTTGCTGTTTGCTCACGTCTTCTGTTTTTTCTAGCTCTTCGATCGCCAGAACGTCGAGGACGGCGACCTGGCGACAAGGAGGTGGACGCCGGATCACGCCGATCCGGCCGACCAAGCCGGCGACCAGGCCGGCGACGACGACCTGCTGCAGGCGCCTGACCTAGGCGGCCAGGGGGAGCACAATCCGCCCCCTTCACCGGAGCAGCAGGAGGACGAGGAGCCGGCGACGTCCGCCACGGGGCCAATCCCCGCCGTGCCCCTGCGCGCGAGGCCGCCAAGCACCACGGCGACTTCAGCGCCCAAGGGGAAGAAGCGGGTCGGCGAGCCCCGCTCCACTGCCGCCTTGGAGGCGAAGGCGAAGAAGCTCCGCCGGCAGCAGCCGAAGAAGGTTCCGGAGCAGGCCGGGTGAGTTCTCTTTCTCTCTTGTTTGATTCCTTTTCTTTCCTTACTCTTTATGCTTATCTTCTCCTTGTTTGTCCGGCTAGGGCCCCCATCAAGTTTGCCCAGGGCGGCGGCTCCCGGCAGACTCCGCGCGTCGTGTCGCCGCCTCCGCGCCAAAGGAGGGAGCCGACGCCGCAGCCTCTATCGCGCGCACCTACGCCGCCGCCGCCTGCGGGTACTCCGCCTCCCGCAGGGGCGCCTTCCTTCGCCGTGCCGCTGGCCTCAGCGCCCGATCGCGGCACGCGGGCCGAACCGACGTGCCAGCCGACGCTGGACGACATGTTCCCGCGCCGGACTCGTCTTCCGGACCCCGGCCGCTGGGCCGGCGGGGCATGCCGCCTTCGACCGGAGCCGGAGCCGGCGGGGCTGCACCGCCCGCGACCGGAGCCGGAGCCGGGCCAAGCGTGGTGGTGCTGGATGAGAGCCCGGAGGGGGCACCTCAGGCGCCGGAGACGGCTGCGCCGGCTGGGCCATCTGCTTCGCCCGGAGCGCCGCCACCGCCGGAGCCGGCGACGGAGGAGCCGGCCAGGCAGGAGCCGGCAAGGGATGAGCCGGCGCGCACGGAGGGCGCCGACTCGCGCGCGCTGGTGAGGACTGGAGCCCCATCGGCGCCGCAGCAGGGCCTGCACGTGGCCAAGGGCGCACTGCTTCTGCATGTGCCGTCCGTCTCCGACTCCAGCCTTGGCTCGGCTGGCACTATGGAGCAGGCGTGGCTCCACGCCGACTCCTATGAGGTGACCAGCCGGGAGGGGAACCCCGGCCAAGCATCGGTGGAGATGTTCTTCTCCAGCCTGCAGGCCAATCTCAAGGCCAGGGCTGCCGAGGCCGCGGCCAACGTCGCCAAGGTGGAGGAAGCCAACAAGGTACGCTTCATCTGTTTTTCAATTTGGTTATCATCCTGGTAGCCCTCCGAGGCATGGGCCGGCTGCTTGGAGCCGGTCCGGGTTTCGCCTAGCATACTGATTTTCTTTTTTCCTTAGGCTGTGGCGGATCGGCGCACCAATCTGTACAACCGCGCCGTGACCCACTACCACAAGGCCAAGCTGGACCGGGCCGACTTGGCCCGCGAGCTGGAGGCCGTCAAGGGTAAGATCTTGCTTCTTCCGACTCGATGTCTTCTTTCTTTTTAGTCTTGGTTTGCTGACGTTTCTTTCCGGCTGCCTTGCAGTTGAAGCCGCCAAGGTCCCGCGGCTGGAGACGGATCTCCGGGCTGCTCGCGCCCAGTGCGCCGAGAGCGAGGAGGCGGGCCGATCTGCAGCCGCCAAGCTCAAGGTGGCTGAGGGGGAGCTGGTGCGGCTGCGCCTGCTTGAGCAGAACCACCTCACCGAGCTTGCCTCCCTTAGGACGGCGGAGAAGGAGAAGGTGGAGGATCTGAGCCGGCGGCTGACTGAGGTGGAGAAGCAGCGGCTTGCGCTTCAGGAGGAGGTCACCACCAAGTCCACGGAGCTGTCGGCCACCGCCAAGCGCTGGACGGACGAGATTGGCGCGCTTGATCGTGGCTTGTCGGGTGAGTGCATCTCTATGTTCCCTTTCCCTTTGCCGGCTTTCGGCTGTCGGCTGCCGGCTTTCGTTGGCAGCCGGCGGCGAAAGCTTTGATTTCTTCGCTATCTCCATCTTTCGGGCTGGGGGCGGTCGGTTCTTGCCGGCTGCCGCCGGGCTTTTCCTCTTGTCTTAGGACTTCGAAAATTTGCATTTTTCAGCTTATTTCGGCTTCGATGATTTCTGACTTGCTTCTTCTTGCAGCGGCCTTCCCGGAGACGCAGGATGCGGCGTTAGCAGCCGTTGGCGTTGCGCGCGAGTCCAGGAGGCGGGCGACTGGCGAGGGCAGCTCGGAGTACTTCACCATGGAGGACTATATGGCGTCCATGGCTGCCCGCGTCGAGCCCATCACCAAACTCGGCTGGGAGCTCCGGAAGGCGGCTGAGGAGCTGGTCCCGATGCTGTGGCCCGCGGAGGCGGTGCCGCAAGATATCTCCAGCCTCACCTCCTTGATGGAGCGGGCGCCGGATCGCTTCCTCGACTGGAAGGAGTCTGCCACGCGCGCTGGTGCCGACATGGCGCTGTCCTTTGTCCTCTCCTGGTACAACGAGGTGGATCTGGGGCAGCTCGAGTACCGGCGAGCCGGCGTGGAGGACGAGCTCTCAGCCGAATACAAGGCCGCCCGGCTTGCCCGAGCCAGCACCATCGCCGACTTCGTCGACAAGGGCGTCTTCGTCGCGGACCCGAACCCTCACTCTGATGATGAGTACGAGATGGACGATGAGGAGGCGGAAGAGGCGCCCGAAGATGACCCGGCAGCCGGCTCCACTGACGCTCCTCCGGCTGGTTCTTCTTCAGCTGCTGCCTAGTTTACCTGTTCCTTATGTTGCTTTTGCCAAGACAGTTTATTAAATCCCCGGGATGCCGGGTGCATATGTATGAATATTATCATCCTTTTATTATGTCACACTTTAATGTGTTTGTTAATCATTTGTGTGCCGAGTTGCTTTCTTTCGACTTGTTCGCTTTTTCCCATCCGCCCCACTCTTTGGCTGTGCTCTTGCCGGTCGTACGTCCGACTTGCGATCCGTCGCCGGATCAAGAGCGGGCCGCTGGGTGAGGCCGACAGTATTTCAGTCGAACGAGCTGAATTCGGCAATCCGGCGCTTTTATGAAAAGTTGCAAGTCAACTCGCTTTTACTCTTTCCCTTAGTCGTTTTTCGCGTGCCGGCTCCCTAGGCCTTACTCCCGCCAGCCGGACAGCCGGGTTGCGGTCTGTAGCTGGATCGGAAGCCGGCTGTCGGAAACCGGATCACGTTACTGAGCCGACCGCGTGAGAGGGTTCAACCCAATTGGCGAAACAAAGTAGAGTACGCGAAAAACTTGTCGGAAACGGCGCTCTTGGCGCATGCTTTTTCATAGCTCACAAAAGGGATACAAGGGATACATACATTCCTGCTCTCATGTGTAAAATGGGCGGAGTAAGTTGACATTCCAGGGACGTTTAGTCTCCTCGTCAGCCTTGTCCGGCTTGTTTTTCTTAGCCTCTTGGGCATCTATGAGATAGTAGGAATCATTGCCTCTCGCCTTGCTCACGATGAAGGGACCCTCCCATGGGGATGACGAGTTTATGCTGTCCGGTCTGTCCGCTGGATCAGCCGGAGCACTAGGTCTCCTTCTCGGAATGCTAAGGGCTGGAACTTCCGGCTGTGATAGCGTCGGAGGCTTTGCTGGTAGATGGTAGATCTGGACCCGGCCAGCAGCCGGGCCTCTTCGACCAGGTCAACTCCATCTTCGCGAGCTTCTTTGGCTTCGGCTTCTGTGTATAGCTTGATCCTTGGCGCGTCGTGCTCGATATCAGTCGGCAAGACGGCTTCAGCCCCGTATACGAGGAAGAATGGTGTGAAGCCGACTGAGCGGTTTGTCGTTGTGCGCAGACTCCATAGCACATTGGGCAGCTCTTCAATCCAGCAGCCGGCTGCTCGCTCGAGCGGCTCCACCAGCCGGGGCCGGATGCCGGCTAGGACCAAGCCGTTAGCCTTCTCCACTTGTCCGTTGGACTCTGGGTGCGCCACAGAGGCTAGGGCCATCCGGATCCCCATTTCCCCGCAATAGCGAGAGAAGATGCCTTGGGAGAAATTGCTGCCATTGTCGGTGATGATGCTGTGTGGGTAGCCGAACCTCACGATGATTTCCTTGAGGAATGTGACGGCTGTGGAGCCGTCCAGCTTCTTGATTGGCTTGGCTTCGATCCACTTGGTGAATTTGTCAATCATCACCAAGAGATGTGTCATGCCGCCTCGCTGCTGTTTTGAACGGACCCACCATATCCAAGCCCCATACGGCAAACGGCCATGTGATGGGGATGGTTTTCAAGGCGGAAGCCGGCTGGTGTCTCTTCTTTGCGAAGCGCCGACAGCCGTTGCACTTCTTCACCAACTCTTCGCGTCTGCGAGCGCGGTCGGCCGATAAAAACCGTGCCGGAAGGCTTTGGCCACTATGGCTCTGGATGAGGCGTGATGTCCGCACTCTCCTTGATGGATTTCCCGTAGGAGTTCAATCCCTTCAGCCGGCTCGACGCACCGCTGGAACACCCCACTTACGCTGCGTTTGTACAGCTGGTGGTTGATGATTGTATAGGCCTTGGCCCTTCTCTCAATCCGCTCGGCCTGGACTCTATCATCAGGCAGCACACCGTCGGTGAGGTAGGAGAGGAATTCTTGTGCCCATGAAGGTACGCATCTTATCTCGAATACGCTGACCAACAGGGCCTCCTGCGTGGGAGCTTCCGGATTCGACTGCATGGTCGCCGGGTTCGGCTTGCTAGCCGGCGGGTTCGGCTTGCTAGCCCCCGCGTTTGGCGATGAAGCCCCGGGTTGGACTGAGAAGTCCCCGGGTTCGGCATGGTAGCCGGCGGGTTCGGCTTGTTAGCCCCCGACTTGGGCGATGAAGCCCCGGGTTTGGCTGAGCAGCCCCGGGTCAGCCGGCACGAATATTGAATCCGAGTCCGGTGACGGTATGATGGACGGCTTCTTGAGAACCGCCAAGGCGATGCCCGGCGGAATGGCTTGCCGGGTTGAGCCAATCTTGGACAAGGCGTCAGCCGCTTCATTGTTTGCTCATGGCACATGGTGGAATTCGCAGCCGTCGAAGAAGCCGGATAGCTGCTGGACATGGAAGCGGTATGAGGCCATGTTGGCGTCCTTCGCGTCCCGGTCGCCGCGATGCTTGTTGTATGACCAAGTCGGGGTCGCCGAAGCGAGTATGCGACGCACGCCAATCTCCTTGGCCAGCTTCAGCCCATGAATGAGCGCTTCATACTCCGCCACATTGTTGGATGCGGCGAAGTGGATCTGCAGGACGTAGTCCAGCCGGTCTCCCTTGGGAGAGGTGATGACGATGCCGGCTCCCAAGCCGTTGCGCATCTTTGAGCCGTCAAAGTGCATCTTCCAATGTGTTGAATCCGGCACAGGCGGCAGGTACTGCATCTCAGCCCAGTCGACGAAGAAGTCCGCGAGGATCTGCGACTTGATGGATGTGCGTGGCTCGTAGAGGATGGTATGGGCGGCTAGCTCCAGGGCCCATTTGGCAACCCGGCCGTTGGCGTCCTTGCTGCCGATGATTTCCGCCAAGGGCGCTGTGGCAACCACCTTGATGGGGTGCTCTTGGAAGTAGTGCTTGAGTTTCTTGGCCGCCATGTAGACGCCGTAGGTGACCTTCTGGTAGTGGGGGTAGTTTTGCTTCGGTCGGGAGAGCACTTCGCTAAGGTAGTAGACTGGGCGCTGGACCAGCTGCTCCCTGCCGGCTTCTTCGCGCTCCACCACCAGGACAACGCTAACCACTCGGTTGGTGGCTGCGATGTACAACAGCATCGGCTCCATTGAAGCCGGCGTTGCAAGGATTGGCGCGGTTGAGAGCACGCGCTTCAAGTCACGGAAGGCTTCCTCCGCCTGCGGTGACCAGACGAACTTGTCCGCCTTCTTCATCAATTGATACAGGGGCAGTGCCTTCTCCCCCGGCCGGCTGACGAAGCGGCTCAAGGAAGCCAGGCAGCCAGCGAACTTCTGGACGTCCTTGAGGCACTGCGGCAGTTCCATCTTCTCCAGGGCACTGATCTTCTCCGGGTTGGCTTCGATCCCTCGCTGAGAGACGAGGTAGCCAAGGAGCTGGCCAGACGGCACGCCGAATGTGCACTTGGCCGGGTTGAGCTTCATCCGAAATCTTCTCAGATTGGTGAAGGTTTCTCTCAGGTCATCAAGGAGGGTAGTCGTCTCCTTGGTCTTTACAACGACATCATCCACATATGCGTGAACGTTTCCGCCGATTTGATCCTGCAAGCATTTTTGCATGCACCTTTGGTAGGTGGCGCTCGCATTTTCAAGCCGAACGGCATAGTCGTGTAGCAATAAGCCCCGTACGGGGTAATGAACGAAGTCTTTATTTGATCATCCGGATTCAAAGGAATCTGGTGGTAGCCTGAATAGGCATCTAGGAAAGACAACGAGTTCACGGCCGGCGATCGAGTCTATGACTTGATCTATGCGCGGCGGGGGAAGGGATCCTTCGGGCACGCCTTGTTCGAGGCTGGTGTAGTCGATACACATGCGCCAGGAGCCGTTCTTCTTCAAAACCAGGACCGGGTTCGCCAACCAGTCCGGGTGCAGCACTTCCATGATGAAGCCGGCTGCGAGCAGCTGGGCGATTTCTTCACCGATGGCCTTCCTTCGTTCTTCGGCGAAGCGCCTGAGAGGCTGCCTCACCGGCTTGGCTTCAGGCCGGACGTGGAGGTGGTGCTCAGCCAACTCCCTCGGCACACCCGGCATGTCTTTTGGAGTCCATGCGAAGATGTCCCGATTCTCACGGAGGAAGCTGGTGAGCTCGCTTTCCTATTTCCTGCTCAAGCCGGCACCGATGGTGACGTACTTGTCCGGCTGCGCCGGGTCCAGCAGGATCTTCTTGGTGTTGTCGGCCGGCTGGAAGTGAGTCGTCCCAGCCGGGTTGCCTGCAGCCGGCATGTCTATCTGCGCGGCCTTGGCGAGGGCGACGGCGTCGTGGATGAGCTACTTCTCGGTGGCGATGACCAGCGTCTGGGCCATCTTGGAGCTCTGCGTGGCGCAGTCCATGGAGCGGCGATAGTCGCCGGCTATGGTGATGACCCCCTTGGGGCCAGGCAGCTTCATCTTCAGGTACCCATAGTGGGGCACCGCCATGAACTTGGTCAGGGCCGGCCTGCCCAGGAGCGCGTGGTAGGGACTCACGAGGTCCACCACCTCGAACTCGATCTGCTCGGTGCGGAAGTGATCCGGCTTCCTGAACATCACCTCCAGCGTGATCCGGCCGATCGGCTGGCAGCAGTGGCCCGGCACGATGCCATCGAAGACGGTGGGGGTGGGACGCAGCTCGGCTTCTTGGATGCCTAGCTTGCGGGCGGTGTCGCGGTAGAGGATGTTGATGCTGCTGCCGCCGTCGATGAGGACGCGAGAAAAACGCACGCTGCGCCGGGTTGTGCCGATAGTGGGGTCGAGGACCATGGCGTAGCTGCCCGGCTTCGGCAGGACAGCCGGTGTGTCGCGGCGATCAAAGGTGATGGCCTGCTCGACCGGTTTAGGTGCTGGGGGACCGGCGGTATGACCGCGTTGACCTCGAGGGAACGGCTCTGCTGGCTCGTCTTGTCCTCGGGCTCGGAGGTGAAGATGATGTAGGTAGCATCTTCGGCCAGATATCGGCCGCCATGGTGCACTTGGTTAGCCTCGTGGTGCTCGAGGTTGGCGTTCTCCGCGCCGGCTGCGCCACCCGGCCCGCCGGCTGGGGGCGGCGGGGGTGGAGGCGGGAGAGGTTCACCGCTTGTCAGCCGCTTCATGAAGTGGCAGTCGCGGGTGGTGTGGTTGGAGGGGTTCTTGCCGCTGTGGTATTTGCACGGCGAATCGAGCATCTGCTCGAAGGTGTACTTCGGCTTCCACTGCTGGTCTTGCTTCTGGCGGCGGCTGCCGCCTGCCGCGTTGTCTGCCACGGCGGCCACGTGGGCGGAGCCGTACCGGCGGTCCGGCTGGTCGCTGTGACGCTTGCCGCGGTAGTTATCCCGCCGGCTGCCATGAGAGGCGCCGTCTGCCGGCTTGTGCTCAGCCGACTTGTTGTTGTCCCTTCTTGCTGGGGCCGGTGAAATATCAGCCGGCGCCTTGCCGGCTTCCTCGGCCGGCGCGTACTTGTCCGCGATGGCCATCAAGGCGGCCATCGACTTGGGGTCACCTGCGGCGCAGCTTGTGCCACAGCATGGTGTTGGGCCGGCAGCCTCCCATGAAGAAGCTGATGGCTTGGATCTCGTGCACACCCTCGCAGGAGTTGCGCATCTCGCACCAGCGCGTCAGGTATGCGCGGTCCGCCTCGTCCGGGCCCTGCTTGCACATCTCAAGCTGCCGAGGGCGGCCCGGCCGGTGATAGGTGCCGGTGAAGTTGCTGACGAAGGCTTCTTCGAAATCGAGCCAGCCGTTGATGCTGCCGGCTGGCAGGTTGTTGAGCCAGGTGCGGGCGGAGCCGACCAGCATCAGGGGGGAGTAGCGTACCGCCCAACGCTTGTTGCCTCGAGAGATGCCGACTGCGGTGGAGTAGTCCTGCAGCCAGTCCTCCGGCTTGGCGGTGCCGTCGTACTTGGGCGTGTCGCGGGGGAGCTGGAAGCCGTCGAGCACGGGCTCGTTGGCGATGCGAGGCCGGAAGCACTTGGGGCAAGCCGGCGCCTCCTCTTCCGCGATGCGGGATTCGACCAGCCGATCGAGGCGATCTCTGGCGTCGACGGGCTCGATGCGCGGGCCCAGCCGGGAGCGTGCCGGCTGGCGAGCGCCGCTTGCTTCCGGAGCCGGCCTGTGCTGGCGGCGGGGCTCGGAGTCTTGCTCCTGGTTCCGGCTTGGAGGAGGCCGGCTGCGGCTGCTGCCGCTAGGCTGGTGGCTCGGCCGGCTCGAGCTTGCGTGTGTGGCCCGGGAGTCACGGTGCCAGCTTGGTGCTGGGGAAGCGGATTCGGCCGTGTCCCTGGCGCCTTCCCTGTCGTTGCCTGCAGCGCCACGAGCGTGGGAAGCTCTGGGGGCATTGACATACCTGGGGTCGGCAGCCTGCTTGGTGGCTGCGTTGAGCAGCTCAGTCACCCGCTTGTCCGGCGGCGTAACTCTTCGCCTTCGAAGGCGGCTCAGCTCTTCTGCGGCGGCTTGTGCCGCGCGCATGTTCTTGTCGGGGTGTTGTAGACGGGTAGCTCCGCGGACGGAGCCGGCGAAGGAGCGCCGTCGCGGGCGATCTCGGCGCCAAGGTCGCGGCCCTGCGGCGGATCTGGCTGGCTCGGCTGGGCTCGTCGCCGCCTGGAGTGAGGCCGTGGGCGCGGTTGTACTCGCGCTGGGTGATCTCCATCTGGCGCTTAGCAGCAGCCAGTTCTTCTGTTTGCTTGAGGAGGAGCTGGCGGTGTGCCTCCAAATCTGCCTCGATGGTGGTGGGGTCGGCGCCGGGCGTGAGCGGGGTGCTCAGCTTTGCCCGAACTTCGTCCAGCCGGGACGGTGGTGGTGGCGCTTTTGGGCCCGAGCCGGAGGCGTTGGGGTCGACGTTGCGCTCCAGGTTGGGACCACGGGTGCGCGGGTTCTTGGTGGGGAGCTCCTCGCCAGCCATCATGACTTGCACGACGGCGGGGCTGGCGGGAGCGCTGCTGCCTGCTCGCGGAGGAGGGCTTGCGCAGCGCAACACCTGCCGCGGGTAGCGCGGCAGTGCGACGGTGGCGATGTAGACGTCGTGGCAGCCGAAGGAGATGATGCTGCCGCCGGCTGGGAAGGGCCGGTCGGCGAAGCAGCCAGCGTTGTCGCTGACGCAATCGAGGGAGCCGAATCTCCAGATCAAGCCTGAAGCGACTCGCTCGCCGGTGGTGATGGTGAGGCCCGTCCGGATGAAGACACCGGCCGAGGATGCTGAAGGCCCCACGGTGGGCGCCAAATGTCGTGGGATCGTCATGGCATATGCCATAGGGTGGCTAATCGAAGGTGGTCCCTGAGAGATCTCACGGCGGTATCCGGAAGCGGGTATGGGGACGAGCGACACGGCGACGTACCCAGGTTCGAGGCCCTCCAGTGGAGGTAACACCTCTACTCCTGCTAGAGTGTATATGATGATCACACAATACAAGGTTGCTCCTTGAGATGTGTCCGGCTGCTCCTGGGAGGCTAAGGAAGACTAGAGTCTCTCTCACAGGGCAGCGCTAGGGGTAGAAATGAAGTGAGAATGATCGATCGGTCCCCTGCACGAGAGGGGGTAGTGCGGCTTATATAGGCGCCGGCACTTTACATATAAGACCCTATAGTCTACTGGCCGGCTTGGCCGGCTTCGGCTTCCGCTCCTTCCCGAGGCAATGACGTCAGGAGCCGTTGAGGCCTTATGGCCTGTCCCGTCCGGCTGCCGAGGTCAGCGGTATGGAGAGGAAGTGTCCCTGTCGCCGTCAGCCACTGTAGCCAGTACGGCTCGACGTAGGCCATGATGGCCTGTCCGGCGCGTGGCACTATTGCTCCACGGTGCCCCGCGCTTTACGGAAGATGAAGTCGGCGTGGACTTTGGGAACCCGGATCACCAACCCGGTTCCTTCCGAGTGCAAGACTCGCCGGCCTCGAGTCGGCTCGAGGTACAAACCCCCGGTCGGATATGGCTTGTAGAAGCCGGCCTAGCTACAGCATTGGCGGCCGTAGCCGAGGCCGACTAGGACCTAGAGCCAGCCGGCTTCCGGACCAGCCGGCCACGGCGCCAGCCGGCTGCTCCTCAGCCGGCCTTTGCCGCGAGCCGGCCAGTGGCCAGCCGGCTGCTCCGCGTCCATTGCCCTACCCGGGGTCTTCCCCCCGACACTGACCTACCCTTCCGCCTACTTAAGCCTTCGTCGATAATAGCCCCAGTACCGAGAGCCACGATAAGGAAAACCTTCCAGAGACGCCGCCGCCGCCGCCGCCAATCCCATCTCGGGGGATTCAGGAGATCGCCTCCGGCACCCTGCCGGAGAGGGGAATCATCTCCCGGAGGACTCTACACCGCCATGGTCGCCTCCGGATTGATGTGTGAGTAGTTCACCCCCGGACTATGGGTCCATAGCAGTAGCTAGATGGTTGTCTTCTCCTCATTGTGCTATCATTGTCGGATCTTGTGAGCTGCCTAACATGATCAAGATCATCTATCTGTAATGCTACATGTGCGTTTGTTGGGATCCGATGAATAATGAATACTATGCTATGTTGATTATCAATCTATCTATGTGTTGTTTATGATCTTGCATGCTCTCCGTTTCTAGTAGTGGCTCTGGCCAAGTCATTGCTTGTAACTCCAAGAGGGAGTAATTATGCTCGATAGTGGGTTCATGCCTCCATTAAATCTGGGGGAGTGACAGCAACCTCTAAGGTTGTGGATGTGCTGTTGCCACTAGGGATAAAACATCAATTCTATATCTAAGGATGTATTTGTTGATTACATTACACACCATACTTAATGCAATTGTCTGTTGTTTGCAACTTAATACTGGAGGAGGTTCGGATGATAACCTGAAGGTGGACTTTTTAGGCATAGATGCATGCTGAATAGCGGTCTATGTACTTTGTCGTAATGCCCAATTAAATCTCACACTACTCATCATAACATGTATGTGCATTGTTATGCTCTCTTTATTTGTCAATTGCCCAACTATAATTTGTTCACCCAATATGCTATTTCTTATGGGAGAGACACCTCTAGTGAACTGTGGACCCCGGTCCATTCTTTTACATCGAGTACAATCTACTGCAATACTCGTTCTCATCGTTTTCTCGCAAACAATCATCTTCCACACTATACATCTAATCCTTTGTTACAGCAAGCCGGTGAGATTGACAACCTCACTGTCACGTTGGGGCAAAGTAATTTGGTTGTGTTGTGCAGGTTCCACGTTGGCGCCGAATCCCCGGTGTTGCGCCGCACTACACTCCGCCGCCATCAACCTTCAACGTGCTTCTTGACTCCTACTCGTTTCGATAAACCTTGGTTTCTTACGAGAGAAAACTTGCTGCTGTACGCATCACACCTTCCACTTGGGGTTCCCAACGGGCGTGTGCTTTACGCGTCATCAAGCTAAATTTCTGGCGCCGTTGCCGGGGAGATCAAGACACGCTGCAAGGGGAGTCTCCACTTCCAATCTCTTTACTTTGTTTTTGTCTTGCTTTACTTTTATTTACCACTTTGTTTGCTGCACTATATCAAAAACACAAAAAAATTAGTTGCTAGTTTTACTTTATTTACTGTCTTGTTTGCTATATCAAAAACACAAAAAAATTAGTTACATGCATTTACTTTATCTAGTTTACTTTATTTACTATTGCTAAAATGAATACTCCTGAAAATACTAAGTTGTGTGACTTCACAAACACAAATAATAATGATTTCTTATGCACACCTATTGCTCCACCTGCTACTACAGCAGAATTCTTTGAGATTAAACCTGCTCTACTAAATCTTGTTATGAGAGAGCAATTTTCTGGTGTTAGTTCTGATGATGCTGATGCCCATCTTAATAATTTTGTTGAACTATGTGAAATGCAAAAGTATAAGGATGTAGATGGTGACATTATAAAGTTAAAATTGTTTCCTTTCTCATTAAGAGGAAGAGCTAAAGATTGGTTGCTATCTCTGCCTAAGAATAGTATTGATTCATGGACTAAATGTAAGGATGCTTTCATTGGTAGATATTATTCTCCTGCTAAAATTATATCTTTGAGAAGTAGCATAATGAATTTTAAGCAATTAGATACTGAGCATGTTGCACAAGCATGGGAAAGAATGAAGTCTTTGGTTAAAAATTGCCCAACCCATGGACTGACTACTTGGATGATCATCCAAACCTTTTATGCATGATTGAATTTTTCTTCACGGAACCTATTGGATTCAGCTGCTGGAGGTACCTTTATGTCCATCACTTCGGGGGCAGCAATAAAGCTTCTTGATGATATGATGATAAATTACTCTGAATGGCACACGGAAAGAGCTCCACAAGGTAAGAAGGTAAATTCTGTCGAAGAAACCTCTTCCTTGAGTGATAAGATTGATGCTATTATGTCTATGCTTGTGAGTGGTAGGACTAATGTTGATCCTAATAATGTTCCTTTAGCTTCATTGGTTTCCCAAGAAGAACATGTTGATGTGAACTTCAATAAAAATAATAATTTCAACAACAATGCTTATCGGAACAATTCTAGTAACAACTATAGGCCATATCCTTTTAATAATGGTAACGGTTATGGTAATTCTTATGGGAATTCTTAAAACAGTAATAGGAATACACCCCCTGGACTTGAAGCCATGCTTAAAGAATTTATTAGTACACAAACTGCTTCTAACAAATCTGTTGAAGAAAAGCTTGGGAAAATTGATATACTTGCTTCTAAAGTTGATAGTCTTGCTGCTAATGTTGATCTTTTGAAATTGAAAGTTATGCCTAATAAGGATAATGAAAATAAATTTTTTACTACAGCAAATGCCATCCAAGTTATAATTAATGAGAATATAAGATTAATGGCTGAATTGCATGCTAGGTGGGAAAGAGAAGAAAATGAAAAACTAGCTAACGAGAATAATGTAGCTAAAGTTTTGACTATTACCACCACTAGTAATGCTAATTCTCCACATGTTGCTGCACCTCCTACTATCAATGGTAAAATAATTGGTGTTAGCAATGTTTCTACTCCTAATGCAAAGTGAGCAAAACTGCCTGAAATTGCTAAAACTGCTGAAACTGCCTGTGATAAAACTGCTAAATTTTTTTCCAACATTGGGAACAATGATCCCATTGCTTTAGATCATAATGATTTAGATTTTGATGATTGCCACATCTCTGAAGTTATAAAGTTCTTACAAAAACTTGCTAAGAGTCCTAATGCTAGTGCTATAAATTTGGCCTTTACAAAACATATTACAAATGCTCTCATAAAAGCTAGAGAAGAAAAACTAAAACTTGAAACTTCTATTCCTAGGAAGTTAGAACATGGTTGGGAGCCCATCATTAAGATGAGGGTCAATGATTTTAATTGTAATGCT